>NW_023665818.1:8073-15418 GCF_001649575.2 Kryptolebias marmoratus | reverse complement strand
AGGTTAGTTAAAGTGGTCAAAACTCCTCCTCCTCCTTCTGCTCCAGGCCTAGACCAGGACCAGGTCTACACCAGGACCAGGTCTACATCAGGACCCAGCCTACACCAGGACCAGGTCTACACCAGGACCAGGTCTACACCAGGACCAGGTATACACCAGGACCAGATCTACACCAGGACCAGGTCTACACCAGGACCAGGTATACACCAGGACCAGACCTACACCAGGATCAAGTATACACTAGGACCAGGTCTACACCAGGACCAGGTCTACACCAGGACCAGATCTACACCAGGACCAGGTCTACACCAGGACCAGGTCTACACCAGGACCCGGCCTACATCAGGACCCTGTCTACACCAGGATCTGGTCTACATGATAACTGGTCTCACTCCAGGACCTGGTCTCCTGAGGTCTCACTGGGCTTGTTTCATAAATAAAGATGTGTAAAGTTGAACTGGCCCCAGGATCCAGTCCAGAGCTCTCAGGTCTAACTAAAGAGGGGCACTTCACCTGTAGGCCCAGGTCCAGGTGCAGTCTGCAGCTCCAGGACCAGCAGGTCTCGGATCCAGCTGAAGTCCTGCAGAGCCTGCAGGAAGGTCTGGAAGGCCCGGGGGCCGCAGTTCGGCAGGAGGTCCAGCAGCTTCAGGTTCTTCTGCTTGTTGGTCACCTGACTCTCCACCTCCTCCACCTGTGCGTCGGTCAGAACTTCCTCCTGGTACAGAAACGGAACGATGGCGTCGCTGACCAGCAGCTGGTCGGACAGTTGCAGCCGGAACTTCCGGAGCAGCGCTCTGTGCGCGGGCTCCATCTCACTCAGCTAACCAGGTCAACCTTTACCATAACTAGTCCTGTGACTCCGCCGCTGACTACTACTGTCGCTCCGTCTTTTTGGGTCCGACCAGAAACATGAACGCGGAACTAAAGGTCTACCAAACTACATAGAAAAATCAGAGTTTTTACGGATTGACAAGTTCATTTTAGTAAAAAACAAAATCAGATAATTTAATCGATTAGATATATAAATTTAATATTGGAAACCCCTTAATTCGGCATACTTTTATTACACTGAAAACAATTACCTCAAAGGAAAATTTACATTACAACCTGTAAACCAGCTTTCTTTGCCCGGAGGAACAGTGACATCAAGTTTTTATGTTAACGAATGTATGCCTATGTAATAATAATAATAATAAGTCCTAGAAATGTTTAAAGTTAAAGTTGTTAACGATAGAATCAATATGAACTGTAGTCCATAAAAACAAAACAAACCAGTTCTTTCCCTCTGAGGATAATCTGGTGCTTTGTGTTTCACGTGGATTACCGTGTTAACCAAAGGTCAGTTTAGAGTCAGATTATCGTTAATCCAAGGTCAGTTTAGAGTCAGATTAACTCGTTAACCAAAGATTAGTTAAGACTCGGATTAACCCGTTAATCAAAGGTCAGTTTAGAGTCAGATTAACCTGTTAACCAAAGGTCAATTTAGAGTCAGATTAACTCGTTAACCAAAGGTCAGTTTAGAATCAGATTAACCTGTTAACCAAAGGTTAGTTAAGAGTCAGATTATCTTTAATCCAAGGTCAGTTTAGAGTCAGATTATCGTTAATCCAAGGTCAGTTTAGAGTCAGATTAACTCGTTAACCAAAGATTAGTTAAGACTCGGATTAACCCGTTAATCAAAGGTCAGTTTAGAGTCAGATTAACCTGTTAACCAAAGGTCAATTTAGAGTCAGATTAACTCGTTAACCAAAGGTCAGTTTAGAATCAGATTAACCTGTTAACCAAAGGTTAGTTAAGAGTCAGATTATCTTTAATCCAAGGTCAGTTTAGAGTCAGATTATCGTTAATCCAAGGTCAGTTTAGAGTCAGATTAACTCGTTAACCAAAGATTAGTTAAGACTCGGATTAACCCGTTAATCAAAGGTCAGTTTAGAGTCAGATTAACCTGTTAACCAAAGGTCAATTTAGAGTCAGATTAACTCGTTAACCAAAGGTCAGTTTAGAATCAGATTAACCTGTTAACCAAAGGTTAGTTAAGAGTCAGATTATCTTTAATCCAAGGTCAGTTTAGAGTCAGATTATCGTTAATCCAAGGTCAGTTTAGAGTCAGATTAACTCGTTAACCAAAGATTAGTTAAGACTCGGATTAACCCGTTAATCAAAGGTCAGTTTAGAGTCAGATTAACCTGTTAACCAAAGGTCAATTTAGAGTCAGATTAACTCGTTAACCAAAGGTCAGTTTAGAATCAGATTAACCTGTTAACCAAAGGTTAGTTAAGAGTCAGATTATCTTTAATCCAAGGTCAGTTTAGAGTCAGATTATCGTTAATCCAAGGTCAGTTTAGAGTCAGATTAACTCGTTAACCAAAGATTAGTTAAGACTCGGATTAACCCGTTAATCAAAGGTCAGTTTAGAGTCAGATTAACCTGTTAACCAAAGGTCAATTTAGAGTCAGATTAACTCGTTAACCAAAGGTCAGTTTAGAATCAGATTAACCTGTTAACCAAAGGTTAGTTAAGAGTCAGATTATCTTTAATCCAAGGTCAGTTTAGAGTCAGATTATCGTTAATCCAAGGTCAGTTTAGAGTCAGATTAACTCGTTAACCAAAGATTAGTTAAGACTCGGATTAACCCGTTAATCAAAGGTCAGTTTAGAGTCAGATTAACCTGTTAACCAAAGGTCAATTTAGAGTCAGATTAACTCGTTAACCAAAGGTCAGTTTAGAATCAGATTAACCTGTTAACCAAAGGTTAGTTAAGAGTCAGATTATCTTTAATCCAAGGTCAGTTTAGAGTCAGATTATCGTTAATCCAAGGTCAGTTTAGAGTCAGATTAACTCGTTAACCAAAGATTAGTTAAGACTCGGATTAACCCGTTAATCAAAGGTCAGTTTAGAGTCAGATTAACCTGTTAACCAAAGGTCAATTTAGAGTCAGATTAACTCGTTAACCAAAGGTCAGTTTAGAATCAGATTAACCTGTTAACCAAAGGTTAGTTAAGAGTCAGATTATCTTTAATCCAAGGTCAGTTTAGAGTCAGATTATCGTTAATCCAAGGTCAGTTTAGAGTCAGATTAACTCGTTAACCAAAGATTAGTTAAGACTCGGATTAACCCGTTAATCAAAGGTCAGTTTAGAGTCAGATTAACCTGTTAACCAAAGGTCAATTTAGAGTCAGATTAACTCGTTAACCAAAGGTCAGTTTAGAATCAGATTAACCTGTTAACCAAAGGTTAGTTAAGAGTCAGATTATCTTTAATCCAAGGTCAGTTTAGAGTCAGATTATCGTTAATCCAAGGTCAGTTTAGAGTCAGATTAACTCGTTAACCAAAGATTAGTTAAGACTCGGATTAACCCGTTAATCAAAGGTCAGTTTAGAGTCAGATTAACCTGTTAACCAAAGGTCAATTTAGAGTCAGATTAACTCGTTAACCAAAGGTCAGTTTAGAATCAGATTAACCTGTTAACCAAAGGTTAGTTAAGAGTCAGATTATCTTTAATCCAAGGTCAGTTTAGAGTCAGATTATCGTTAATCCAAGGTCAGTTTAGAGTCAGATTAACTCGTTAACCAAAGATTAGTTAAGACTCGGATTAACCCGTTAATCAAAGGTCAGTTTAGAGTCAGATTAACCTGTTAACCAAAGGTCAATTTAGAGTCAGATTAACTCGTTAACCAAAGGTCAGTTTAGAATCAGATTAACCTGTTAACCAAAGGTTAGTTAAGAGTCAGATTATCTTTAATCCAAGGTCAGTTTAGAGTCAGATTATCGTTAATCCAAGGTCAGTTTAGAGTCAGATTAACTCGTTAACCAAAGATTAGTTAAGACTCGGATTAACCCGTTAATCAAAGGTCAGTTTAGAGTCAGATTAACCTGTTAACCAAAGGTCAATTTAGAGTCAGATTAACTCGTTAACCAAAGGTCAGTTTAGAATCAGATTAACCTGTTAACCAAAGGTTAGTTAAGAGTCAGATTATCTTTAATCCAAGGTCAGTTTAGAGTCAGATTATCGTTAATCCAAGGTCAGTTTAGAGTCAGATTAACTCGTTAACCAAAGATTAGTTAAGACTCGGATTAACCCGTTAATCAAAGGTCAGTTTAGAGTCAGATTAACCTGTTAACCAAAGGTCAATTTAGAGTCAGATTAACTCGTTAACCAAAGGTCAGTTTAGAATCAGATTAACCTGTTAACCAAAGGTTAGTTAAGAGTCAGATTATCTTTAATCCAAGGTCAGTTTAGAGTCAGATTATCGTTAATCCAAGGTCAGTTTAGAGTCAGATTAACTCGTTAACCAAAGATTAGTTAAGACTCGGATTAACCCGTTAATCAAAGGTCAGTTTAGAGTCAGATTAACCTGTTAACCAAAGGTCAATTTAGAGTCAGATTAACTCGTTAACCAAAGGTCAGTTTAGAAGTCAGATTAACTCTGTTAACCAAAGGTCAGTTAGAAGTCAGATTAACTCGTTAACCAAAGGTCCGGTTGGAGTCAGATTAACCCGTTAACCAAAGGTCCGTGTGTAGTCAGATTAACTCGTTAACCAAAGGTCAGTTAGAAGTCAGATTAACTCGTTAACCAAAGGTCAGTTAGAAGTCAGATTAACTCGTTAACCAAAGGTCCGTGTGGAGTCAGACTCAAAGGTTTTTAAAAGTCTGACCATCCTTTTTTTTAGGAGATCCAACAAAGATTCTCAGATGTTTCAAGATCCAAACATAAAAATAGATTTTTCTTCTTTATTTTCAGTTTCTGCTTCCAGTTCATGAAATTTAAGTTCTTTGTAAAATATTTTATGGTAATGTTTAAAAGTATGAATTAAAATGTATTCAAATAAAAGATAAATTTACAATTCTGTTTGTTCTTATCTAAATGTTCTCGGCGGTGACAGAAACAACAGCAGCTTTGTTTGGTTTTCCTGCAATCTGATTGGCTCACAGCCGGTGAGTACTACAAGCAGCAGGGTCAAAGTCTACAGGAGCCCAGAGAGGTCAAACTGACTTCATTCAGTCTACGACTCTGACGTTCATTTGCATCAAGAGTCACCAGACGTGTTTGTGTTTTTTACTGCAGCCTTGCGCACGGTCACGGCCATGAATCAGCCAATCACAGAGCTTCGCTCCGGGTGTTTACAGGCAGGCCTGAGGGGCCCTGATGGGACAGAAAACCCTGAAAAATGTTGATTTTAGAAGAAGGGTCACCGAGTTTTTGTGTCTAAATGTAACACAGAGCAGGATTTTCTTCTGTTTAAAACTGATGGATCAGCTGATGTAATAAATAAAATAAAATATCCGACTACACTTCATCACACACCAAACAATAATTTAATTTAAGAAATATGAAAAGACAATCAGAAGTTTTGTTTAAAATTATGTAACAGAGATTCTGCTGTTTGACTTAACAATTTTTTACCCAAGACTCAAATGTTTAAAATCTGAATTTCATGTCATATTTTCAATTTTTTACTTGTTAGATTTAACACATTTTAATAAACAAAAACAACCAGCTCCGTAATAATTACTAAATCAATTTGAAAGCTACAAAAGGTGACGATTTGTTGGTATCCTGTTTAATAAGAGGTTTTTATTTTAAATCAACTTCAGTTTTTCTGTGATCAGTTCACCAAAAACCCCTTGAGACCTGAATCCATTCAGGATCCTGAATCTGGACCTCTGACTCAGGATGGAAACAGTTTTTCATCCTTAAACGTTTAAAGACGTTTGAATCATCAAAAAAGAATTCAAATGAAGAGAAGACAAACCTTTAGCTGATAAAATAAGAACTCTCTGTAGAACTGAAAAAAGAATCGGACACTTTTCCAATAAACCCACAGTTTGTTCTTTATTTGCTGCAGGGAGAACAAACACAGAACCAGCTTAGATTAACCAGAAGTTAACCAGATAACGTGAGCCTGGCCCATGGATTGGGCCGATCAGGCTTTTCTTGGGTAAACTGAACACTTCTGGATGTTTGTTGGGACGATTGATGAGAACTTTTTAAACGTATAAAAATAAATACTGTAAAATGTTCCAAACCAAACAGGATTTATTGCCTTGACTAAAAACAGATCAATTATCAAAAGGTTGTATTTCCAGGTCATTGTTGTCCATGATAAATACCTGCTCAGGTAATCACAGACGCCACTTCCTGTCGAGTCTCTTTGGGTCGGAATTAAAGCTGCAGCCGATCAGTTCATCAGGAATTTTGATCAGGAGACTCAACCAGACAAAACCTTTCACTAATCTACTGAATTTTCCAGTTTTTGGATCTGGACCCGACTGAGCCTGCCTCGTTGATCAAAGGTCCGTTTAGGCGTTCTGACCCACCCCAGTTCCCCGGTTGTCTCTGTCCATGTTGCAGCTGTCAGAATTGTCCAGGTGTCCCGCTGAACGCTGCTCGAAGCAGTGCATGATGGGAAGCCATCTACACGTTGTAGGAGTAGTCCATCAGGTAGCCCTTCAGTCTGTTGGGGATGGGCAGGTCCTGGACCCGCCGGGTCGTCTGGTTGATGGTGATGCGACAGAGGTGCTGCAGCAGCGGCGTGGTGGTGTACACGGGTTTGGTGAGGAGCAGCTGCACCGTGCCGTTGGGCCCTGCTGTTGTGGGCGTGGCCTTGTTGCTGGTTCTAGACAGCTGGACATAGTGCTCAACCAGGTGCACCACGCTGTCAAACTGCTTCAGTTTGGGCTTCACCAGAACCACAGAGTCCAGCTTGAATTTGCCGTGTTTGTACTCGATGCGCAGGTTGGTGGGGCCGGCGGAGGTCATGGCAGAGATGGTGAACAGGTAGTCCCTCTGAGAGCTGTCCCGCAGCAGGAAGGTCCCCTCCGAGGCGTCCTGCAGGATCTCTTTGGCCTCGTTGGCGGTCAGACTGCCCCAGTACCAACCTGACGGGACAGAAACCAGAACCATCGTCTTGTTCAGAAAACTTTGTTTAATCAAAAGGAGCAGCTCATCTGTTACAGACTTTTATTTTTTATTCCAAACATGATTCTGTTCACACTGACAAAAACCTAAAACTGGTTTCAAAGACAAACAGGAGCAGTTATTTTATTTAATCATCATCAGATTTGATTTCAGAACAAAAAAAATCTAACAAACAAACAAAGATGCAAAATTATGAGCCTCCATCAGGAACAACAGACGAAATTCACTAAAAACTGTGGAAAGTCCCCCCATAGACATCAATGGTGTTAGGAGTTCTAAACCCGGTCCTGTTAGAGCTCTAAACCCGATCCTGTTAGGAGCTCTAAACCCGATCCTGTTAGGAGCTCTAAACCCGGTCCTGTTGGAGGTCTAAACCCAGTCCCGTTTGGAGCTCTAAACCCGGTCCTGTTGGAGCTCTAAACCCG
>NW_023665818.1:5283-7304 GCF_001649575.2 Kryptolebias marmoratus | reverse complement strand
CTAAACCTGGTCCTGTTTGGAGCTCTAAACCTGGTCCTGTTGGAGCTCTAAACCTGGTCCTGTTGGAGCTCTAAACCTGGTCCTGTTTGGAGCTCTAAACCTGGTCCTGTTGGAGCTCTAAACCTGGTCCCGTTAGTTCTACAGCTCAGAGTTTAAACAGGAAGTTGGAATTTAATGACTGACCGGAGGTTTTAGATTTTAACAGGTCTTTTTCAATCACAGGTTACGATGGAGGATTTGAACTTAGAGTCTAAACTTTCCAACGTTTCTATAAACAACTTCTCTCATCTCCTCCATAGAACCCTGTAGAAACATCAACCTGAACCTGTGGGACCATCAGAACCTTCTGCTGCTCACGGGTCAAGAAGTTCTTTGATCCGACTCAGAGTTTTCACTCGGAGACTGTTTGAGGTTTAATTTTCACTCTGTGTTTCTACCTGTCTGATAAAAAGAGGAGCTGTAAGCTCCGCCTCCTTCCAGAAAAGGCAGGAATCACCACGGTAACCAGTGACTCGTCAGTGATCTTGGTGTCTGGAACAGGATCTGGGTCAGAACTGAACGTTGACCCGGTTCTGTTGGTTTGGGTCCAGATCATCCTTTGAGCAGAACCAGGCTTTAGATCCTAAATGAATCCATGAGAAGATGTTGTGATCCACACTGAATTTATCTTTTGTTTCTTCCTGGACACAGAAACCGAGTCAAACCTTCATCTGGACCCGGTCCACATCCTGCTGCCGAACCTACCTGTGTTCCTGAGATCCTTCATAGTCGAGGCGATCCGGTTCTCGTCCGAGTTCACAGCGCCGCTGCTCCGGCTGCTGCCGTCGGCTCGCCGGTCGTCTTCGATGGCCTCGGACGACTCGGAGGACTGGCAGGTCATTGGACCGGTCCTACCGGGTCCTGGTTCTAGGCCCAGAGTGCAGACATGCAGCAGGTCCACAGGACTGGCCTCAGAAGTCCTGGAAACATCCGGTCGGAGTTCTTTAATCTGAGGAGAAACCCGACAGGACACAGAAAATTATAAAGTTAGTCAACGAGTTCAAAGGTCAAGTTGTACCGAATTCTTCCTCAAACCAGAAAAACAAAAACAAAGTTCAAACATCATTTCTTTCATTAAAATCTTATTATCTAATATCTCATTAAAAAGGAAAACAAAACACACGTTAAGGATTTTTACTTTCTGAACGTCTGAATTTATTTTGAGATTAAAATTAAAAAAAAAAACAAAAAGAGAAACATTTCATTTAAAAGTAACTAAAACAAACCCTGAATCACACCTGAGACCAAGATGAAAGCTGAAACACGCTAAACACTAGCCTAAAGCTAGAATGAGCTAAACATCAGCTAAAAGCTCGCAGTAACAGCCACTTTCTGAAGGAGCTGAAGAGATCTTCCTGCCGTGGATCAGAGTCCCAGCAGCCATCAGCTGGACGAGCCGAATGTTTGATACATGAACAGCTGAAACAGCTCGATAAAATGCTGAGTCAGCTGTTTTAGTTATTATTAACGTTAGCAGAAATGTAGTTTAACTAAGAATAATTTCTCAGACTGAACAAGCCAGGTCTGCTCAGCCACAGAACATCTGCTGAACCCAACTGGTGTAACGGTTCTGACCCGGTTCAGTTTAATTACCCGTTTTGTTCTATTTTTCCACAAAATCCTGAATATCCAAACTGAGCCAAGTCCTGGTCCAGAATCATCAGGACCTGGTTCAAAAACTGAAGGGTCTCCAGGTGGGTTTGTTAAGCCTCTGTGGACACATTTTAATAAAAATAACAAATACTGGAGGAAAATCTGTCCTTAATTCAAACTTTCTTCAAAATGTTTGGATGTAATTTTTTTAACCCAAAGTTTTATTTGAATTCAATGAAGAAAAATGAGACGTTTTATTTTGAAATTGTTAAAAACCTGTGGAGGTCACAGATTTATGTCTCTGGACCTCTGGACAAAATCTGAATCTGTCTGAAGAAAGAGCAGTTCAGAGGAGCCTGATTCAGCTGCTCCTCCTCAGGATCTCCTCT
>NW_023665818.1:0-5183 GCF_001649575.2 Kryptolebias marmoratus | reverse complement strand
CTGTTGGACTCATTTTAGCTGATGTTTCTGGATCTTCCTGTAGGACCTCGTCTGTCTGGAGGTCACAACTTGCATGAGACGTCATCTGTTCTCGTGGAATCTGTCACCAAGACAGCGACAGTGGGTGGAGCTTTTGCCTCTCTGCCCAAGTTCTCCTCAGATGTCAGTAAAGTGACCTCCTGCGGCGCTGGTCTCTCCAAAGCCTTCATCGGACAGAAGAACGCCTTTACGGTCGACTGCAGCAAAGCAGGTAAGAAACAACGTGAAGAAGGTTCTCTGATGTTTTTTTTCTCTGATGTTTCTTGTTTTTGTGCGGTAGGAACCAACATGTTAATGGTTGGGATTCACGGGCCAAAGGCGCCCTGTGAGGAGGTCTACGTGAAACACATGGGGAACAGGATGTACAACGTGACGTACACGGTGAAGGAACAAGGCAGCTACATCCTCATTGTGAAGTGGGGTGACGAGAACATCCCCGGGAGTCCGTTCCATGTCACCGTTCCTTAAATCTCTTTGTCCTCACACCGCAGCTCATTCTGTTTCAACCACTGAAGACTTCTCACTTCCTGTGACCAGGGGAACCATCTCGTTTCTTCATTTGGACTTTTTGCTTCAGATCACAGCTTCAGTTTCTGGGGAAAACTTTTTTAATTTCACACCTAAACTCATACCACAAAACATCCAATCTCAACAACCGGGCAGGATTTTCTGCAGAACATTGTTGGTTTGTTCCAGAGATCTGAGGTGTTCTCCTGCTGTGATTCATCAGATGCTTCAGATGGACCTCATCTGTCTTTAGCTTTGCAGATTATTCAGCTGCCAAATACAAAACCCTCCTGGTGCTTCAGTGAAAAGACATCAGATTTGGACTAAGTTCTAATATCTTTTCTGCAACTCACAGGTTGGATTGTCTGGTTATTGAGTTAGTCGAGTAAAACAAGCATCTCTAGTAAGAGTTAGAGCAGAAATATAGACACCCCCTCCCTGTTTCAACCAAAGACAAACATTTGTTACATGCTGTAAATCCAAAACTTTCTTTGGTGGAACCTTCTGGTCGCAGGGAACTCCCAGTGATGCTAGCTGGTTAAAACAAAGTTTATTTATGTCTGCCATCAGACATCCCAAATGTCAGCACCGGAGGAATGAAAGTATCTGCCTGATGAAATAACTGTACGGTGATCAGGGACGAATTTGAGCACAATCCCAGAATTTGCTTTTAGAAGAATAAGTTCCAAACATCAGTTAACTGGGCTCTAGGTTAATTTCTAACTATGCCACATGTTCCTTTGCAGCTTTGATCACTTCGTACCCAGACTTTTTGGGTATGAAAAGAATCTACCTGACATGGGTCTTTTTTCTACCAGCCTTCACCCACTTTGTACCCTCTTTTGTCTGTTTTCATCCCTTTTTGTCTATTTTGTTTGTTTTGTTGTTTGAACTTTTTTCCACCCTTTGTCTGTTTTGTACCTTCTTTAGTCCATTTCATACCCAGTATTGTCCAATTTCTTTTTCTTGTTCCCACTTTTGTGAGGGTTCTTAAAGGAACTGAGATCAGCTTCTTCAGTTCAGCTGGTTTGAATATTCTTCATCCATCAGTCATGGGTTCCTGATGGAACCAAGCTGAGATCAGCTTCTTTCCACTGCAGAGAAGTGCTGCATGTTTGTAGAACCTTGGTTTACTGTCTGTGATCGGAGGTTTGGAAGAAAAATCCAAGCTGCGACTTGTTTAACTTCCAGCTTTCATCACGTGAGGAGACAACTATGTTCACTCAGCAGATGTTCTTCTGGATCTCTGTGGAGCTTGAGGCTTAAAGCTGTAAAAAACTTCAGAGTTATTCTCTCTGTTGTTTTTTTTCTTTGACAGAAAATGATCTTACAGTTGAGAGGAGATGCAGATGAGTTCCAGCCAAAAGTTTTTTATATTTGCATCAGGAAGCAGCAGAGAATCAACCAGTTTTATTTTTGTGAAAGTTGAGGAACTTCAGTTTGTCAGAGTGATCTTTTCTAGTTTTTTATGTATCCAAGTGAATGAGTGAAAGTGTGTGTTTGATATTTTAACCTTCAGTATGGAAACATTGTGCAGGCATAATAAAACTTTGTGCAACTGACATCTTGTTGCTTTTAACAACGGAGAAGAAATTACCTAAAATTTGTTATTAATTTAAATATCTAACAGTTTTTACACAATCAAAGTTTGTTTGGTGATTTTATCTGATGTCAGCTTCTTCCCACAGTCTGTCCTCTTCTTCTCCAGTTTCTTCGGTGTTTCTGTCTCCGTCCACCCAGTGTGTCTCTGCTGGAGGACGGATGGGTTCCTCTCAGAGGTCAGAGGTCAGAGGTCACACAGCCAAACTCTCATTGACTTCCATTGGATCTGAGCTTCCAAACAGGAAGTGAAGGCTCCTCCTCCATAAACCCTGTAGAACCTGTGGGACCATCAGAACCTTCTGCTGCTCACGGGTCAAGAAGTTCTGATAGTTTTCACTCAGACTGTTTGTCTGAGGCTTACTTTTTACTCTGAGTTTCTGACAAGAGGAGGGGCTGTAAGCTCCGCCTCCTCCCTCTGCTCCCCAGAAAAGGAGGGAATCACCATGGCAACCAGTGACTCAGCAGATTCTGACTCAGCAGATCTTCTATTATTCCATCAGGAAAAAAACTTAAAGGGCAAACAGGAAGAGTTTCAAAATAAAGCTCAGATACGTTTCCGTCACAGCTCAGATTACTACAAAGTTAGTCTCAAATTCCTGTTGGGCTTTAGAGAAGAGAGTTGGAGTCTTTGCAGAGGACTTTTGAATTAAATGTCCAAACATGTCTTCTGTCCCTGAACCGTCTCCTCACTTCCTTCATCTGTAGATTGTCCTCCTGATCTGTAGATCCTGTCAAACGCCTTTAGGTTCTGCTCAAAAACTCATCCAAGAAATTTAGGTTTTCATGGACGAACTCAGGCCTGATCCCCTGAAAAAACCCAAACATGCAGGATGGACGTCCTCCAGGACCAGGACCAGGGTTGGACACCACTGGTTTACTTAAAATCCTGGATTAAATGTTCAATAACCTGCATGGATAATGTTTAATATGCTCAAATTGACTTTTTATAGTGTTGGTTGTGTGTTTCGTCAAAGTTAAATTTGGAATTTGAGTCAACTTTTAGATTATTTTTTAATTTAATTTAAGAGTTTACATTATTTTACTCTAAATTCAGATTTAAAACAATCCATTTCCTGAGACTCATCAGATCTAAATTGCTGTGATTCTTTAAAAAAGTTTTTCCTCGTTGAGATCTTTGTTTTATTAGTAAAAATACAAAATGGGCCGTTTAGGAGAAAACTAAATCAAAACGGGGAAAAAAACTGAATAAATGTGAACCAGATTAACTAACAGAGAAAAAACATATATAACCTACAAAGTTTAACAGAATAACATGTTACACAGTTTGTTCCTCTCAGAAACGTTTCTTCATCAGACTGATGAAGACTCTGATGAGCTGCAGGTGGACACCAGCAGGGGGCAGCAGAGACACGTCCAACAATTCTTCACAAGCTGTTTTAGCCCTTATCATAAAATGTTCAGCTGCTGGGACTTTTTTCAAATTAATATTGTTACATTTTTCCTATAGAAATCCATGGACTTCTCTTCAGTTCCTCCGAAAGTAAAAGCTGCTTCAGCTGCTTTTAGCTTCTAACTAATCTTCTGCTGCATCTTTGAGCTTTAAGGAGCTGCTTGTTTTCAGTTTCTGCCTCCTTAGAGACATGTCCAGGCTGTCTGTGGGTGGAAATGTGATTATTATTATTATTATTATTATTATTATTATTATTATTATTATTATTATTATTATTATTATTATTATTATTATTATTATTATTATTATTATTATTATCATTATTGTTGTTGTTGTTGTTGGTGTTGGTGTTGTTGTTTGTATGTATTAATTTAGGACAAGTTTTTCTGTTCTGGTTTATAATAAAAATAATAAAATACTAAAATCCAAAAGTCTCCCAGGGAACAGCCTGGATGTTTATAACCCTGAGGACATGATGTTGGGACAGAAATGTCCTCAGGGACCGGGGACAGTCCTGAATTGGACTCGCTGGTCCTCAGAAGGACAGCAGGACAAACTCGTGGGTGTTTTCCTCTCTTTATGAGGACATGTCTCCCTGTCCTCCTGTCTTCTGCGTCCTGGAGACTCGACGGACATCTATCCGAACCGGGACCCGTTTCGGGGTCCGGACCGGTCTGGAAGGCGATCCACGGTGGGTCCGGGTTCTCACAGAGGCGGAAGGACCCGGGCGCGTGCAGTCCACCTTAAATGATCTCCCGCGCACCACGTGACCGTGTTCCTGGAAAGTTCCTGGAACTGCAGCTCCGGGTTTCTGGAGGTCTCTGTGGTTCGGCTGCAGGCGGGACAAAGCTGGTCCAGTTCGGGGGCAGCAGCACGCACAACCGGACCGGTTCTGTTCGGTTCGGAGGGAAGGAAGGCGGAAAACCCCGAACCTGTCTCCGCTTCGAGCCGCCATTTGTGCTTCGAGGAAAGACAGCCGGGGCGGGACCAGAACCGTCCGGGTCAGAGGCGCCTCTCTGCGGGGTTCGGATTCATCTCGGTCCCGCTGATAATGACGGACGGTTCGGTTCGGGGAGGATGGACCGGAGCTGCCGCCGCGGGTAGCTGTTAGCAGCTAGCTCTCAGGTGGGTCCAGTTCACCTGTCGGTACTGGCATGTGGGTCCAACATGTCGGTACCGTCAGGTGGTAAACAAAACCAGAACCAGCTCACACTGAGCCCGCTTGTTTCCCTGCATGAAGGAAAAGAACTTCCGCCGAACTCCGTTTAAATTTCTCTCATTTTTACTTTAACTTGTTGACCTTTGACCTCCAGGCTCACTGCTGGACTAAAAACTGTTTTTATTCAATTTTCAGCAAAACATTTAAAAATTCTGCTGACACGATTCAACTCCACTGAACCCAGATTAGCTCTGAAAACCACTAACTATTTTATTTATGGGCTTTAGAAACAAACATTTCAGTTAAAATCCTTAGTTCTGCAAACAGGAAATCCCAGGTGGTTCTGGTCCAAACGTCCTGCTTTGATGTCCGTTTAATAATTAATCAGCTTCTGGGGCCGGCTGTAATCCTGAGGCTGCGGGTTCGAGTCCAGGTTCCGCTGTGAGCGACATCATGAAGCAACGT
>NW_023665817.1:23088-24764 GCF_001649575.2 Kryptolebias marmoratus | reverse complement strand
GAGAGTAGATACAGGGGACGGGGGACAGGGAGACAGGTGAGGACTTGGGGACAGGTAAGGACACAGACAGATGAGAGTAGATACAGGGGACGGGGACAGGGAGACGGGTGAGGACAGGGGAATACAGGATGAGTTCAATAAAGACAGACAGGAAGTCACCTGAATGTTCTGGTTCTGATCGGAGACGTGTCTCTCTGGTTCTGTCCCAGTTGGACCTACAGGCCGGTCAGGAGGTTGTTGTCTACGATCAGAACTCTTCAGACCCGGCCGCTCTCGGATCCGACTCGTTCCTCAGCGTCCTGCTGGTGAAACTGGAGAAGAGCTTCCCCTCTGTGCACCTGCTCTCAGGTCAGTCCTGGCTTGGTTCTGATCCATTTGATCAGAACCTGGACCACTTCCTGTCTCAGTACTGAGTCTCACCTGGAGCTGCTGGTACCAGGTGCTGATTGGTCTGTCTGTCAGTGTTCTGCAGTTTGATGTTTTCTAGTACCAGAACCAGAGTTTTCCTGTCATCCTGGTTCTGATCCAGCAGAAGCTCACGGTTCTTGGTTGTTTCTCAGGTGGTTTCTCTGAGTTCTCCCACCTGTTTCCGGGTCTCTGTGAGGGGAAGTCCACGTTGGTTCCGTCCTGCATCTCTCAGCCCTGCCTCCCTGTGACCAACATCGGGCCAACCCGGATCCTGCCGCACCTGTACCTGGGCTGTCAGAGGGATGTCCTGAACAAGGTGACCCGAACGGGTTTTTCAGTCAGAAACCATGACCTGAGTCTTGTTAGTCTTGGTGGTTCTGATCCGGTTCTCCTCGCCTCTTTTCCAGGACCTGATGCAGCAGAACGACATCGCCTATGTCCTGAACGCCAGCAACACCTGCCCCAAACCGGACTTCATCCACGACTCGCACTTCCTGCGGGTTCCCGTCAACGACTCGTTCTGTGAGAAGATTCTTCCCTGGTTGGACCGGTCCGTGGAGTTCATAGGTGGGTGTCCTGCCGGACTTCCTGTTCTCAGGTAACTGGTTCTGGAGCTCGCAGCTCAGCCCAAACTCTGCTGTGTTTCAGAGAAGGCCAAAGCGTCCAACGCCCGAGTCCTGGTACACTGCCTGGCAGGAATCTCCCGCTCTGCCACCATCGCCATTGCTTACATCATGAAGAGGATGGACATGTCGCTGGACGAGGCCTACAGGTGAGGCTCTGCACTCGAATGACGAAGCACTTGGGTCGGGCACCTGGGCGATGACCCGGCGTACGGGTGTGGGAGGCTCTGCAGGAAGTCTAAAACAGCCTGTTTCACTCTGGTGACCCATCCCTGATATCTCTCTGACCCCCAGGTGACTTTTCTCTGACCCCTCGGTGACCCCCTCTGACCCCTCTCTGACCCCCCCTGACTCCTTGGTAACCTCTCTATGACCCCTCTCTGATCCCCCTCTGACCCCCCTCTGACCCCCTGTCTGATCTCCTCTGAACCCTCTGACCCCTCTCTGACCCCCTGGTGACCTCTCTCTGACCCCTCTCTGATCCCCCTCTGACTCCTTGGTAACCTCTCTCTGACCTCTCGGTGACCTCCCTCTGACCCCCCTCTGACCCCCTTTCTGATCCTCCTCTGACCTCTCTCTGACCCCTCTCTGATCCCTGTCTGACCTCTCACTGACCCCCCTCTGCCCCCCCTCTGACCCCTCTCT
>NW_023665817.1:19467-21263 GCF_001649575.2 Kryptolebias marmoratus | reverse complement strand
CCCTGAGTACCTCCCTCTGAGTACCTCCCTCTGAGTACCTCCCTCTGAGTCCCACCCTGAGTCCCTCCCTCTGAGTACCTCCCTCTGACCCCCTCTCTGACCCCTCTCTGACCCACCTCTGACCCCCCTCTGACCCCTCTCTGACCCCTCCCAGCTGACTGGGCTCTGTTTTTCTCCTGCAGGTTTGTGAAGGAGAAGAGGCCGACCATTTCTCCGAACTTTAACTTCCTGGGTCAGCTGCTGGACTTTGAGAAGAACATCAAGAGTTCTCCTGGTTCTGACGGCAGGAAATCACTCAGCGGCGATCCTCCTGCTCAGCTGAAGGAGGCGGAGCCTCTGTCCGGCCCTGAAGCCCCTGAGGGGCCCGGTTCGGCCCAATTGGAGCCCCTCTCTCTGCCCTGCGTTCTGGTCGACGCCCCGGAGAAGCTGGCTCAGGTTCTGAGCGGCCTGCAGTGTACAGACGGAACCGAGGACAGCACCCGGCTGAAGCGTTCCTTCTCTCTGGACATCAAGTCGTACGGCGATCAGGGTGGAAGCTCCGCCCACCGAGGGTTTGGTGGTTCAGGGGAGGAGTTCTACAAAGCGCCGTCCTTCAAAGAAACGAGCAGCAAGGCTTGTCAGTTCTCTCCGGTGGAGGAGGTTTCGGAGCAGTCCACTCCGGAGCAGAGCCCAGATAAGGAGGAGGTGAACGGTCCGGATCGAGCAGCGCCGCCAGCCTCCGGCGCTCCACCCAGACCGCCAGCTGCTGCTCCGAACGGTCCTTATCAGCTGCAGCGCAGCGGCAGCGTGGAGGAAACCACCACCAGCTTCCTGTTCGGACTCTCGCGCAGCCAGCAGCAGCTGACCCGACCCGGCTCTGGCGCCAGCGCCAACCTGAAAGGCTGGCACTCAGACATTCTGCTGGGACCCGTCGCCGTCTCCGCCTCCTCACTAGCGGGCAGTTGGTACCTGTCCTCTGAGTCCACACGGTTCTACTCCTCGTCCAGCATCCTCAGCGGCACCGGCAGCTTCACGCCGTACGGCTGCGGTCACGGCCTGGAGGCGGTCCGGCGCCGCAGCCGGCGGCGGGTGGGCGACAGCGGCGACTCGAGGCGAAGCTGGCACGAAGAGAGCAGCTTCGAGAAGCAGCTGAAGAGGCGGAGCTGCCAGATGGAGTTCGGGGACGGACTGACGGACGGCGGCGCCCAGGAGATGGTGAAGGTGGCGAGTCAGTCCAGCTTCTCGGGCAGCATGGAGGTCATCCAGGTGTCCTGAGGCCCCACCCACCATGTCATTATGTCATTCACCACCTGCTGAGGCTCCGCCCACACTAAAACACAAACCCTTGGGTTCTGGTGCTTTACACCGACGGTGGTCCGGCAACAGAACTCTGTCTGTGTTCAGAACTGTCCAAAAAAAAATCATCTTAAAATGGATTGAAGAGAGGTTCTGGTTCTGGTTCTGGTTCTGGTGTGTAACTCCAAGTCTGACGGAAACTAAAAACATCAAAGAACCTTTGGACTGAACTGGACCTGATCTTTCTTGCAGAGTTGGTTCTGAACCAGAACTGGACCCACCTGAACAGTGACGGGGTAAATCAGAACACCATCAGAACCAGTTTTTGTACAGTTGGAACTTTTTGTTCTATTGGTTGAACCAGATCTGATTCTGATGCTTGTAATTCCCTCTGGGTAAAGTTCTGGTTCTGACCGGGATGGGGATTCTGGACCTGAACCTCCAGGAGGTCCTGCTCATCACAGAGATCAATAAAAATATTTAAAAAACCGTAAAATTTTCAGAACGTTTTTTACTGTTTT
>NW_023665817.1:10478-19367 GCF_001649575.2 Kryptolebias marmoratus | reverse complement strand
GCTCTGTCTCTGTGTCTCTGTCTCTGTGTCTCTGAGGCTCTGTCTCTGTGTCTCTGTCTCTGTGTCTCTGAGGCTCTATCTCTCTGTCTCTGTGTCTCTGTCTCTCTGTCTCTAAGGCGCTGTCTCTCTGGCTCTGTCTCTGATCTCATCTAGAACCGAGGACAGTTTTCCCTCTCAGGTCGTCACACAAAGCCGTTGTGTCAAAGTCTTCATGTTTATCAGATAAAAAGAACAAACGTCCTGATTGGCTGCGGTCCGGTCACACCTGCAGCAGGTAAACAGGCTGTCAGCTGACTTGGGTCAAAGGCTGTGAAGAGGACTTTACCCTCGATGACATCACACAGGGAGACAGGTGGGACTCTGCGTGTTGTAAATAAAGTTTGGCTGACTGAGTTTACCTGGCGCTCAGCAGGTTCTCTAATTAACACACCTGAGTCCTAACGAGCCGTTAGCAGCTGCTGACCAATGAACATCCAGGTGAGCTCGGTCCTTTCCAGACGTCCTGAGCTAAAGTCCTCCAGAACGACTCTTATTGTGAAACTCCAGGTCCAGTCCTCTTCCTTTTCCTCTGAATCCTCCTGGACATCATGAAGGATCTATGGGGGCGGCCATGATGGAAACATAGGAGGAAGAAAAGCATGCTGGGTAATATAAAAGCTGCTGGTTGCCATGGTGATCCCGGCCGTCTCCACGGAGCAGTGTAGCTACATTTAGCCAGTTTTAGATTAAACCAATGCAGAGCCTTCCTCTGGTGTTACCGCTGACTCTGAGGCGAAAACACGGATCCTGCCGTGGACCCGGTTCTGGCCCGGCGTTCCACCGAGCTGCAGACAGAGCAGGAGATGTTCCCTCACCACCTCCAGGCTGTAAAGACCTGAGGCACGCAGCTGCCGCCGGCTGGTTTCTGTCTAAAATTTTGGGTCACATTTGGTGGTTCTGACCCCTAAAAGACGACGAGGATTGATCTGTGACATTAAATCAAACAGGAGAAGGTTCATCTGTGGTTCTGAACACATTCAGGCGGGTTTTACTCACATTTTGTTCCTGTCCGGTCGATTAGTCCGAACAGGCAAGGACGTCACGGAGCCAACGGCTGACGAGCTGGAAAAACATGATTTATTTTAAAAAAGCAGAAGGGTTTGTTTGTCTTCCTGAGCGGTCAGAGGAGACAACAGCAGAATCAGGACCGCAGTCCAGAGGAGGTTAGTTCTCAGACAGGTGACACACCTGAGGACGAGCTAAAAGCTTCATTTTCATCTAAAATGATGCCTGAATGACTTCAGAGCTCTGATTGGCTCTGTGAGCTCTCAGTCAAAGGCCAGAAAACACTCAGAAACATGGCCGACGTTCCACTTTGTTCCTTTAGGACATTTTCCTGCAAAACTGTTGTAACTTTAAAAACAGCTGATGAGACTTGGCTGAAATTTGAAGCTGAACAACAGCTAAAAGCAGCTGAAGGAAGCTAAATTTAACTGATGAGCTAAATGTTAGCAGACAGAAGACAAGAAGGACAGAAGGACAGAGGACAAAATTGACATCAGAAATCCTGTTAAATCTTTTTAAAAGTCACAGAGTTTGATTTATGAACAAGTGATTAATGTGATTTACTTTAATCATCTTTATTCAGAAAACACTCAAATATGGAGAAGATTTGTTGGGTTTTAGTTCTTATTTCTCGTTGAATTCAGGAGGAAAATCTTTGAAAAGTGAAAGTAAAACTTTAATCCTGTCACAGAAATATGACCATATGTAATAACTTCCCCCATATATTTATAAAGAAGACATGACATCTGGGTAAACACTGACTTAATGAAACATTACCTCTATGGACTGGTTCTACATGACATCCAGAACCTTTCAGAACATTTCAGAACCTTCTCATCTCAGGGAAGTTCTGATGTTTGGTTTTACTTTTAAGGTTTGGAGACAAAATAAAGTGATTTTATGTAGAACCCTGATTGTTCTGGTTTGGTTCTGGTTTCCATGGGTCCCTAGTGTATTAGTTTAAGTGAGTTCGGCACCGAACCTGGGGGACATTTCCAGAACCGAACCGAACATCCCTGCTTGTTGTTTCATCGGTTTGTTTCGACGGTAAAAACCGACTAATCGACGGGAAAAACCCGAACTTCGGTTCCGAGCGGACACTCGGCTAAACTTGAACTTCAGGCCCGTTCACCCGAACTTCTTCACCCGCCGCTGGTTCGGACTTTTACCCGGAAAATTCGGTGAACTCACCGCGACAAAAGTCACCGTCAGAGTCCGGCCAGCAGCGCCGCCGACCCGGCTGGGGCTCCGGGGCAGTCGGCCGGGATGTTCCGGTGAGGAAAGGCCGATAAAAGTGTCAGCAGTTGGGGGTGAAGACGGAACAGAAAGCCGCGGACGGAACCGAAGTCCTGATGAGGTCACTGCGGTAAAAATAACAGCATTCCGTCATCCAGGCAGATGAACGCAGCCAGCCTTAAAGGCGCATGTGCAGAATGCTGCGCCGACAGAAAGTCCCGCCGCTGATTTAAAGCGAACAGCGCGCGAACCCGCACCTGCCCCTTTAAGACCAGAACTGACGCTGCCAGAAGTATGGAAGCCGGGGAGGGCCCAAAATGGTGCATATTTTAATACATTAGCTCATAAGTAGAACTAGTACAACAAACTAGAAGCAGAGCGCCAACCTCCGCCAAGACCCATGACCGTTGTGACGTCATAATGGAGCTGATGACATCATCACTCAAATATGATATTTGAGAATGTAAACACGAACACCACCAAAATTTAGTCATTTGTTCTTTGTAACAACCTCAACATTTCCTGAAAATTTCATCAAAATTCGTTTATTACTTTTTGAGTAATGTTGTGAGCAGACAAACAAACAAACAAGCAAGCAAACAAAAAAGTCATTTATCTTTTTTAAAAACTGTTTCAGTTTCTTCAGCAGGCCTTCACCTGCTGAAGTTAAAAGTTAAAACAAACATGACACAGGAGACGGTTATCTAGATCAGTAAGTGAAGTGAAATTTATTTATATAACAGTTTTCCACAAGGCAACAGTAAACATGTGAAAACGTGCAAACATTATGACTGACAGGGTCTGAGAGAGGAAGCAGGAAAAGCACGAATCACTGAAAATCTTAAGAATAATTTTATCATCTGCAAAAGAAATGATTAATTTAGATGTTATATAAGAAATGAAGTAGTTCCCGGTTTCTCCGGCAGGTGGCGGTAAAACACCAACTCGTTGCTTGAAAGCCGCTAATAAAACCCACGAAGAAGAATGCTGTTTAGGAAACTGATGTAAACAGAAGAAGAAAACGGGTCGGTTCGGATTGTTTGGGTTTGGTTCCGTAGCTGTATCTGCGGTCTGTTCTGTATTTGCTGACTGGACCCGGGTTCGGACTCGGTCGGACTCGGGGTTCGTGTCCTCTGGACCCGGTTTGTTTCCGAGTTTCAGCGGAGCGAAATAATGGAAGATAACAAGGTGAGGAGCTAACAGCTAACCAGCTAACCAGCCTTTAACTAACCAGAACCGATCGGTACCGGTTCTGAGCGGCTCGGTTTTGGAGATCCAGATCAATGATTGTGATCGATGATCGATGCCGATGACCTGTAGGTGTTTACCCTCAGAAAACCTGCTTGTTACAGAGGTAATAACTAGGTTAGCTTGGGTTAGTTAAACAGGATAACCAGGAGATAACCTGGATCCGTTAATAAGAACACCTGACTGACCAGAACCAGCTAAAAGTTCGGATATTAAAGAGTCTCTAAGACTTAACTGTTTTTCTGTTCCTGAATCTGATGATCCGAACCGAATCTGATCGGACCGAGACCCGGTTCTGGTCCCGCCTGGACCTGGTCCCATCTGGACCTGGTCCCATCTGGACCTGGTCCCATCTGGTCCTGGTCTGAGGTTCTGTAGGTGCTAAAAACTGATCACTCAGAAATCAACCCTAAAAATGAGTTCATTTCCTGTGACGTCATTAATCGATTAATATAAATATAATAAAATTAAAGTGAACAAAAATCTTTTATTTATAAAATAACTTTGATAAATACAAGTTTATAAAATATATATACTAAAAATTACATAAATTTATAATGAAATGTCGAAGAAATTACTTTTCTTTATGTACATTTTTCAAAAACATTTATTTTTATTAAAAACAGTAAAATGTATAATACATCAATAAAATATATTTTAATTACCTACATTAATCAAAGAAAAATACAATTATAAAATAAATCAATTTGTCATAAAGCAATAAAATCATAAATATAACAAATTTATGTAATCTAAATAAACCAATTTCATCAAATCTAATAATTATAAAAGATCTCTATTATGAATCAAATTCATTTTAAATATATTTATCCATCCGAGACTTTAAACTACTAACCTAACTAACACGTGCTGCAAATCTATGAAGTAATAAACTTGTTTTTAAAGGATTTATAAAAAAGGACCGTTTTTATTTTCAAAAGATGATCGTTTAGTTTGTAAAGCTCAGTGATCCGTCACCAAACGAGGAAGCAGAATAAATCTGTGCCGAACTCACCGTGTCTCCAGATGGTGGCGGGAAAAGTCAAGAAGCCGGGAAAACGTGGCCGCAAACCTGCGAAAATCGACCTGAAGGCCAAACTGGAGCGAAGCCGGCAGAGCGCCAGAGAGTGCCGCGCCCGCAAGAAGCTGCGCTACCAGTACCTGGAGGAGCTGGTGTCCAGCAAGGAGCGCGCCATCTGCGCCCTGCGCGAGGAGCTGGAGATGGTGAGGGGGCGGTGCCAGTGCAGGCGATCGCAATGTCTCAGTGTGTCTCTCTGAGTCTGGTATCCTCATCACTCTGTGTCTTTGTGTCTCACTGCATGTCTCCGTCTCACTACGTCTCTCTCTTTCTCACTGCGTCTCTCTCTCTGTCTCACTGCATGTCTCACTATCTCACTCTGTGTCTCACTGCATGTCTCTGTCTCACTGCGTGTGTCTCTGTCTCACTGCGTCTCACTGCGTGTGTCTCTGTCTCACTGTCTCACTGCATGTCTCTGTCTCACTGCGTGTGTCTCTGTCTCACTGCGTGTGTCTCTGTCTCACTGCGTCCCGTGTCCTCCTGCAGTACAAACAGTGGTGTTCGGCCATGGATCAGGGGAAGATCCCGTCGGAGATCAAAGCTCTGCTGACCGGAGACGAGCAGAAGATCCCGCCGAGCAGCAGCAGCACCAAGACGTCCAAGAGCAACAAGAACGCTCACAGTTAGCCTGCGGGCGGCGCCGCTCGTCTTCCTCTTTATCATTTCATCCTTCAGCTGCAGGAGCATCATCAGCGCCGCTGTGACCTGAGAACAGATCCATCTGCTGACAGAAGAACCGGACGGACTCAGTTCATGTTGGAGTGGAACTTCCTGTTTTTGTCTTCCAGGACAAAAAGTCTGTTTAAGTCTGTTTGTTTACAGGTCACACGGCGCTCTGCTGGCTTTTATTGTGAAGAGAATATTGAACTTTTCTCATGTTTGTGGTTTTTGTCAGTTTTTCTGATCAGCTGTTCTTGTTTTCGTATTTAATCTGGAAAACCTCCTTTCCTCCATCTTAAATGAGCTGCCGGATTTCGTTTCCTGGCAGCGTTTGAGCACTTTCTTCTGATTGGCCGAAGCACTTTGTGAGATGGATGTTTGTAGTTTTAACTGAACTCTTCTTTCTCAGAGCAAATAAAACATTTCTCATTAAAGTCTGGTTTCTGTTGGTTCTGAAATCCTCCCTGAATCGTTCAATTTGTTGCAGAAATTCTTAAAAATGATCACATTTCTTCAGGTGTTCTGTTTTTTTTTGTTTATTCTAAAACCAACTGCTGCTCAGAGGAGAAACAGGAACATGAACCAGGCCGGTCATGTGACGGATCATGTGACCGGCCCGGTTCTGAGGTCCAGGGTTCCCTCAGCTGAAACTCCAGTCAGATATTCCCCCTCATGTTTAACTGGATATTTGGCCCCAAACAAACAGCTCATATTTGTTTGTAATGTTGGTTTGTTGGGTCAGGTGACCCCCCCACCCCCCCACTCACCTGAAACATCATCATCAGGACACCTGAAAGTTTTACCCTCGTGGTTTGGTTTCCTGTTCCATTTCATACGTAGCTGTTAGCGCCCCGGTTTACTCGGTCCACAGCCTGAGAACATTTCATGAGTTAAACATTTAGTTCTGTGGTTTCACTTTAATGAGTGTTAGTTTGTTAGCTGTCGTCTCAGTTTACCTCAGGAAGCAGAGAAACACACACGGCAGATACACGAGCCTTTACTAACGTGAGCTTCTACCACAGATTACAGAAGCAAACCAGGTGCAGCTACAGCACTTCACTGATCAACAAACACGACACACAAACCGTCTCTGAATAAATAGTAAATAGAAAACTGATGGCTGCCATCAGGGAAATAAAGCCCTTTTTACATCATGAACACATTCTGTGGAGTTCAGCTGTGCCAGCAGGACTCTGACAACAAAAAGTCCTTCACACAAAGGTGTTCAGAGGGTTGGCGTTGGTGGGCCAAGCTACCTTCTTTTCTTTAGCCTCTCGGTCAAAAGCATCATACACCGAGTCTTTGGTGATGGTCTTCGCTTGGACCGGGAGATCCACCGCACCGACGTAGTTCTTTTTGGCCATCCGGGAGCTGGCGGTGATGGTGTACACGTTACTGCGGTAGCACTTCATGGATGACATGCAGAAGGTCTCCCGCATGCCGCGCCTGAAGTTTGCGTTGTAGACGGAGTACAGAGTTGGTTTGGATGCCGTGGAACTGAAGCAGATCCAGGCGATGGCTGTGAAGAACAACACTTCCTGCCTGGTGGGCGCAGCAGACTCCTTTGGGTGCCAGAGCTGGGCGATGTAGAAGGGCGTCCAGGTGAGAAAGAAAACTGAGTTCAGCATGAGGAACATCTTGATGGTCTTGACTTTAGTCCGCGGGACGATGTTCATGGTTCGGCGCACTGTGTGGCCGTCAGCGCTGATCCTCCAGATGTATCGAACCACCCGCTGGTAGAAGGACACGATCAGTCCCACAGGGACCAGGAAACCAACCAGGAGGTGGACTGCAGCGTAGGCTATACTGCCCCAGCTGCCCGGGAGGAAAAAGTCACAGTGGCTGTTTGTAGAACCATAGAAGAAGAAGCAAGGAGAGATAAAGGCTGCATCAAACAGCCAAGAGGCCAGGATCATCTTCTTTGCCTTCTCCCTGGACACCTTGAAGCTGAGGGGATACACGATGGTGTAGAAACGGTCCACAGAGATGGAGAGCAGGACATACACCTGAACACCTGGGCAGAGGTGCTGCAGGTAGCGCACCACCTTGCAGGCAGCGGCGCTCAGCGGCCATTGTCCTGCAGTGACCTGCAGGAGGACAAACGGAGCGCAGCCAAGGCTCATGAGCAGGTCCGCACAGGCCATGGACACCACAAAGTAGTTGGTGGTGGACTGAGTCCTTCGGCTCCTGTGGATGACCAGGCAGACCAGAGCATTTCCCAGTATGGAGACCAGCCAGAGAACTCCAAACACCAGGCCCAGGACGGCGACCTCGCCTGACGTCAGCTCATCGGAGGCGGTGGAGGCGTTGGGCCAGCTGGAGGTCGAGGCCTCGAGGCTGCAGAGCGTGGTGGTGGGTACGGGGGCCAGGACAGTTGAGTTCTCTCTCTTGGTGAAGTTAAAGGACATCTGATACATGAAAGCTGGAGAGTACAGGGAGGGATTTACACCGACTCTGGTTGTTGACTGGGCATACACCATCGCTAGAACATTGGGTCAAAGGTGAGCTGTGGACACAGAGACACAGGTGCTTTATTCCTACAATGACTGCAGCCATCTTTTATGGCAGATACCTGGTGTGTTGGTCAGGGATTGGTTATTTTGTGCTCAGGTTACAAAGACAAGCAGGTTAAACAATTGGCTGGTAGTTAAGAAGATTGGCTGGTCAATTCGACCAGTTAGGAGACAGACTGGTTAGTTTGATGGGCAGGTAAATAAGTAACTGGTTCATACAGTGAGCTGTTCGGTCAGTTTGGAGGTTTGGATGGTGACACAGAAAAGTTAACCCTGAAAATATTCTGCAGAAATGCTGATTGGTACCAGCAGCTCCTGCCTGAAACAGGACCGGGTTTAGAGCTCCAACAGGACCGGGTTTAGAGCTCCAACAGGACCGGGTTTAGAGCTCCAACAGGACCGGGTTTAGAGCTCCAACAGGACCGGGTCCAAACAGGACCGGGTTTAGAGCTCCAAACAGGACCGGGTTTAGAGCTCCAACAGGACCAGGTTTAGAGATGCAGGTTTGATGGATTTCTGAAACTGCAGGAGGAGTGAAATAAATATCGTAAAGGGTAATCTGTAATAAAGGAGCAGTGATTTTCTCTCAGTGAGACTGGAGCTCATTAGAAGAACCAACCTGCAGTCGAGGGTTTTACGTCTCAGAGGAAAACATCTAATGAAGACATAATTTCACTACAGAAATCTCTTCTGGGGAAACTTGAAACTCCCAGGAATCAAAGTGTTAAAGTCGTTAAGATTTTCATTAATCTGTCTGAACCTGGGTGCAGGTTCTAACATTCTGCTTTCTAACTTATAAAACATCATGAGCAGCTAACTGAAAGCTGATTTCATTAGTTCTTCACTGGGACCCGGTCTGGATTCTGCAGGGATCCTGGTCTCCTCTGAGGACGAACATTAAGGAGCCCAGGAGAAACAGCTCTCTGTTTACAGACGGTTCTGTTGACTCTGCTGGATTTACTTCTTAGTAACCTCTTCCTCCTTATGCCTCATCTTCCTTTGCTCACATATCCTTTAAAAAAATCTCCCTTTAAATCAGCCCTGAATCTCCCTTTAAATCAGCCCTGAATCCCTCTTTAAATCAGCCTTAATCCCTCTTTAAATCAGCCT
>NW_023665817.1:8683-10378 GCF_001649575.2 Kryptolebias marmoratus | reverse complement strand
CTTTAAATCAGCCTGAATCTCCCTTTGTTTTAACCTGAATTCGGTTTAACTGATAAACATCATGGAACAAACAGTGTAAACGGACTTTGATCCAGATTGAAACGGGTTCAGGTGGATTTGAGTCTTATTCTGTTTTTACTGAGATTAAAACAGACCTGAGCTCGAACCGAACCCGTTTGTCACTTCGGAACCGAACGTCCCATTTAATCAGAACAAAGTGAAATGAAATCGGTCCATCTTACAGGTTCGGTTCCGTTAAATCTTCCTGTCGTCGAGTTTCTCCTGAAAATCTTCATCCCTGATCAGAGACACGTAAACAAGCTGCATCAGGGCCACTGGACGGAACCGAGCCCAGAACCGGACAGGGATCTGCGTCCGAACCGGGCTACAGAACCGGGCCGCGAGGCGGTTTCGGAACCAGAAAGCAGCGCGGGAACAAGCCCCTCATCCCGGTGTTTTTCCGTGAATCTCAGCGCGAGGAAGAGGAGGCAGCAAACATCATGGCTGATGATGAAGAAGCTGATGAAGAGGAAAGGGAGGAGGAGGAGGAGGATAGGTCCCTCCACCAGGGCCGGACCCAGATGGTCCTGGGGCCCAGGACACAACTAGGGGCCAGGGCCCCTCAGAACCAGGTCCAAAATTCAGTTGAATTTGTTCTAAAACTCCTTAAAACAGAAAATAAAAACCTCCTCACGAGCGGGTTCTTTAAGAAGGTTCCTGACGGAGAACCTAAACCTAATAATGAAGCCAAACAGCAGATTAGAACACAAACAGACTGATTACTGGCCACCAGGTGGAACTCAGGAGTGACCAATCAGAACGCAGAACTCAGGCGTGACCAATCAGAACTCAGAACTCAGGCGTGACCAATCAGAATGCAGAACTCAGGTGTGACCAATCAGAATGCAGAACTCAGGTGTGACCAATCAGAACGCAGAACTGAACAGGAGGCATTTTGGACCAAACAGACCAGAAAGTCTAGAAACTGGACCAAGCCAGAGAACCAGAACCAAGAGGCTGAAATCAGGAAGATAAAAAAACCAAATGGAACAAAAACCTTAGAACTCACAAACAGAAACAGCTGTTGTTGTTTACAGCAGGTTGTTTTTGTTTACATCAGGTTGTTGTTGTTTACAGGAGAATGTTGTTTTTTACAGCAGGTTGTTGTTTACAGATAGTTGTTATTCTTGTTGTTGTTGTTTACATGAGGTTGTTGTTGTTGTTTACAGGAGGATGTTATTTACAGCGGGTTGTTGTTGTATACAGCAGGTTGTTGTTGTTTACTGGAGGATGTCGTTGTTTACCGCAGGTTGTTGTTTACAGCAAGTTGTTGTTGTTTACTGGAGGATGTTGTTGTTTACAACAGGTTGTTGTTGTTTACAGCAGGTTTTTGTTGTTTACTGGAGGATGTTGTTGTTTACAGCAGGTTGTTGTTGTTTACTGGAGGATGTTGTTGTTTACAGCAGGTTGTTGTTGTTTACAGGAGGATGTTGTTGTTTACAGCAGGTTGTTGTTTACCGCAAGTTGTTGTTGTTTACAGCAGGTTGTTGTTTACAGGAGGATGCTGTTGTTGTTTACAGGAGGTTGTTGTTTACAGCAGGTTGTTGTTGTTTATAGGAGGATGTTGTTGTTTACAGCAGGTTGTTGTTGTTTACAGGAGGATGTTGTTGTTTACAGCAGGTTGTTGTTGTTTAC
>NW_023665817.1:0-7239 GCF_001649575.2 Kryptolebias marmoratus | reverse complement strand
TGTTGTTGTTTACAGGAGGATGTTGTTGTTTACAGGAGGATGTTGTTGTTTACAGCAGGTTGTTGTTGTTTACAGGAGGATGTTGTTGTTAACAGCAGGTTGTTGTTTATCGCAAGTTGTTGTTGTTTACAGCAGGTTGTTGTTGTTTACTGGAGGATGTAGTTGTTTACAACAGGTTGTTGTTGTTTACAGCAGGTTGTTGCTGTTTATAGGAGGATGTTGTTATTTACAGGAGGTTGCTGTTGTTTACAGCAGGTTGGTGTTTACAGGAGGATGTTGTTGTTGTTTACAGGAGATTGTTGTTTACAACAGGTTGTTGTTGTTTATAGGAGGATGTTGTTGTTTACAGCAGGTTGTTGTTGTTTACAGGAGGATGTTGTTGTTTACAGCAGGTTGTTGTTGTTTACAGGAGGATGTTGTTGTTTACAACAGGTTGTTGTTGTTTACAGGAGGATGTTGTTGTTTACAGGAGGATGTTGTTGTTTACAGCAGGTTGTTGTTGTTTACAGCAGGTTGTTTTCCTCTCCGGCGATGACAGACGATGCTGTCGCAGCCGATCACCATGACGACCGCAGCACAGAGGAGAGGCTCCAACAGGTCGGTTACCATGGAAACCAGCAGAGGGGAGGGGAGGGGGTGACAAGAACCCATTTAAAGATCAGAACCTGAGATCAAAGGTTCTGAAGGTTCTTCAGCCCAGAACCATCAGGATAAAACAGAACTGATCTCATGGATCAGTAGGAGGTTCTGCTGCTCCTCAGACCCATCCGGACCTTTCCTGGAGGTTCAGAACCAGGTCTGACCTTCACCTAAAGGGGTTGGCACCGGGTCAGAACCGGGCCACAAACAGAACACGCTGCTGCAGGTTCTTCTCCAAAGAGTTCTTTATTTACAGGACGATTAACAGAAACACGATTCAACAGAACCGATCACAATCAGAATTAAAACGGGTCAGAACCAAAAGTTATCTCAGTTTAATCCTAAAACTAAAATGAGGGAAAATAAAGAAAAACATGAAAAGATTTAATATTTCTAAGGATCCAAACCCGTTTGGGTCCAATCACAGGAAAATGGTTCTGATCAGAACCACAAAGAACCTTCAGTTTCTGGTTGTGGATGTCATGACCCGGCTCAGCGGTCGGCTGCAGGTTCTGAAGGTTCTGAAGCTCCAACAGTCTGAACTTATTTACAGAGTAAACAGATTATTTACAAACAACAGGCTGTGGACGTCCTTCAGCCTCTCAAACCCCCGTCCAATGTCAGAGTCCCAAACCTGCAGGAGGACAAGGTCTCAGGTTAAAGACGGGTCCTCAGAGGAGACAGAGACAAAGACACACAGAGACTTTAAGATGGGTCAGAACCTGACTGGATCCTCAGAGAAACATGAACAGAACCGTTTTCAAACCAGCTGCCATCATGCTCCTCTGTCCCTCCGAGTCCTTCAGTCCACCTTCCTGCGCTTTGTCTCCAAACCTGATGGACTCATTTCTGGTCCTGTCCTTTTTCGTCCCTGAACATCTTCACCTTCAGCCTGTCCAAACCGTCTCCGTCCATCACTTCAGGTCTCATCTCATAAACCTTCCCTTTCTGTCCTGCAGGTGTCCTCGTCTCCACCTGTTGCTCGAGGCTTCGGACGGTCCACCATAAGAACTGAACCTTGTCCACCTTCAGAACCTGCAGCTTCCCTGTCCACCCCGTCTCACTGTCCCACCCGTCTCCTTCTCACTGTCCCACCCGTCTCACTGTCCCACCCGTCTCACTGTCCCACCTGTCTCCCTCTCACTGTCCCACCCGTCTCCACCTCTCCAGGTGCTCCTCCACCTGCTCCCTACTCTCACTGCGGATGTCATCAGGGCCACAGGGACGCCTGTGTGACCCTGAGACGATGGTCTCCCTGGTTCTGGTTCTGGTTCTGTCCCATCTTTCAGGAGAACGTGAGGATGAAGGCTGACCTCTCTAAGAAGTGGTTGTTCTCTGCGAGTTCTTTGACGACTCCTTCCATCTCCTCCTTCAGCTTCTTCATCCTGAAGGACAACAGAACATTAGAACCAGCAGCAGAACCTCCCTGTGACACCAGAACCACCGGTTCTTACCCCAGGGTCATCTCCACCAACGTGTTGGGACTCAGGTACGCCTGAGGCTTCATCCCCGTGGATACCAGAGGAAGAACCTTCTGAGGGAGCGCCTCCTGCAGCTGGAACACAAAGGTCAAAGGTCAGGAACCATCATCTGTAGGTTTTACCATCCTGCAGTCATGTGACCTGACAGGAAGTAGCCAAACCAAAAAGATTCACAATAAAAGAAAAAGGTTTTAGGTTCTAAAACCAGAAAATCTGCAGTTGTTCAGAATGAAAGCCTAGAAGTTCTACTGAGGTCCAATAAATCTTTACATCCTGAACTAAAAATCTAAGATTTTCATGTTGGTGTAAATTTAAGATGTGCCAGAACAATATATTTAAACCATTTCCTTCTTTATTTTACATCTAATTTGTTTTATTTAGTAACTTTAATTAACTTTACATGAATAAAAAATGAAAGTTAGGATCAGTTAAATGCTGATGTAGTCAGAACGAGTGAACGGTTTGCCTGATTTAAATATATTAAAGATAAAAAGCATCTTTTTTCAAAAACAGCAGCCAGCTCTAAATCTCACTAAAACAAAGAAAATGTTATCGTCCTTATAAATAGTTTGTTTGTTGTTGTTTACCTTGATGGCTCTCTCCATCAGCATGGTCACCTCCTTCTCGATGCTGATCAGCTGAGCCGACAGGCTGAGCAGCTGCTTCCTGACGTGATGAATCTTCCTGTGGACAAACCGGAAAAAGACTCAACAACCGAGGAGGAGGGAAGGATCCGTTCACTGTCCAATCAGAGAGGCCGAAAGGATCTGTTCACCGTCCAATCAGAAACTAAGGAGGAAGATGACGAGCTGTACCTCATCCACTCCTCGCTCTTGGAGATGAAGAGGCGGTATTTCATGGCACACTCTTCGGTGAACAGAGACCGGGCTTTACCGGCGTGAAGAACCAACTTCTGCCTGTCAGAGCAGAAAAACACCCAAAGTTACACAAATAATCTGCAGTTCATTTAGTTCTTACAAAAATGGGAAACAAAAAATAAGAAACTACAGTCATTGACCTAAGAGAACTAAACAGCTAATGTAATATTAAAAAGATCTGTAACTGTTCTGTAACTTCTCTTCTCTTTCTGAGGATTGGTTCTCAATAAAAACATCACTGATTGTATTTTTGTCACTCAGGTTGTTCCATAAAAACAGGAACTTACTTATCAAACTTGTGGATCTGTTCCTCATTGTATGGCAGACCTGAGAACACAAACAGGAAGTTCACATTCAGTCACACGTCGGCCATGTTTGGGGGCTTGGTAAAAATCAGTTGGACACTTTGAATGAGTCTCACGTCTTTCTGCTTTGTCCTTCTTGAACTGCTGGTAGATGGCGGTGATGGCGTCCAGCAGAACTTTAATTTTCTCCACACTGCAGAGAAAAGCTCAGCGTCAGAACCAGAACCAGAACCAACCCGGCATCGTGTGTAAACTCTAACAGAACCTTACTTCCTGTCCTCCGGGTGCGTTCCAACCTGCTGAGTCCAGCCGTCGGTCTGCAGGCCTCCGGACAGGAACTGCTTCTTGATGTCCTGAGTTGTTCTCTCCACAGGTTCCAGAGAAACTGAGATCTGCACACATGTTGGACCAAAGTCTGAGAAACGTGTACGGTTCTACACTCACAGCATGCAAACCTGAACACTCACCCTGAGAACCTTCTTGTGCATGTCTGAGATCTCATCGTACTCCGACGACAGCATGTTGGCCTGCATCAGAACCTCGAACCTGCAGAACCACAGCAGAACCCGCGTGTTGTTTGACACGCAGGAAATGAAAAGGTTTCAGAACATCAGCATGAAGACAGCAGACGGATGGATCGTGATGGTTCTGATCATGGTGAAGAGGTTCTACGGGTTTAGGATCTGTCCCATGTGTCCCGTGCCCCATGTGTCCCATGTCCCGTGTGTCCTGTTGGATGTGTGTTTCAGACTCACAGCTGCTCGGTCTTCTCCAGCGTCTGGGTGCAGTAGTTACAGAGACGGAAAACTTCAGACTTCTTGTGCAGAATCTCGCTGTAGTCCTCCTTCATCAGCTCTCTGTGGGGACAAACAACAACTCAGACATTTTTCAAATAGAGGTTGGCTAATAGATGTCCAACAGGTGTCCAACAGAGCTCTGACAGGTGTCCAACAGGTGTCTAACTTCTGCGTTGTGTTTTATGTATTTTGGAAGGATTTGTTCTCGTTCTGCTGTCTTGTTGGTTCTGTTGTATTATTTGGAATGCTGTGATGTGTCTCCTTAAATATGCAGGACGTGTCCCTAGGTGTGAGGGACAGCATGAATGGTTGTTTCCGAACTTCAGCTGCAGTTAAAGTCTGGAGTCCTGAAACTGCGTCTGAAGGGTGAACTCACATTAATCCTCGAACTCCTTTCCGCACCAGTTCCTGATAAACCAGCAGAGACTCTGAGGTTTTCCATAAATGGGCCACGTCCCCTGCAAAGGTCTGAGTGACAAAAAGAAGAAGAAACGGTGAGGAAAGGTTCCTCCCACAGCAGCAGAACATCTAACACCTGATGTTTCAGAGGGGCCGCTCGGCTCGTACCTTAGCGTAGCTGGCGTCCAAGTCCAGGTCGTAGCGAGGCTGCACCTTTGGAGGACTTGCTGTGAAGACAGAGACTGAATGTTACTTTCTGCTGACGAAGCTGCGTCTTATTGAACCATGAAAGACAGAAAAATGTCTTACGGTCTTCGAAGATCAGTCCCACGGTGGCGACGCACTCGCGGCTGACGATCATGATGGGATTGTCTCTGGACGTCTCGGGGAAGGTCTTGGCCTGCCTGTTGGGGTCCAGGGTGAGGCGGCGGCCCTCGTACAGCAGCTCCTGGTTGTGCAGAGGGATACTGGTTCTGCGGCACAGCAGCTCCTGGAACAGCGCCGCCCTGTGGACGCAGCAGGAACAGCGGGGCTCAGATTCAGAGACCGGGGCGGGGGCGGGGGCGGCGGCGTACGGGACCTGCAGCGGTTCTTACGTGTTGTATTCGTGGATGTAGACATGGTGCAGCGTGGCCTGCTGCAGGCTGAAGACGTAGATGACGGTCCGGTGCAGGATATCGTTGGTCTCAGCGAAGAACTGATCAAAGCCCCAACATTTTTCCTGGTCAGCCTCCAGGATGTTGGCGAGAACCGGAGTCAGGAGGCTCTGAAGACCCCTGAAAGGAGAGCGAGAGGTCGTGCAGGTTATTGAAGCAGCGAGGAACGCCTGGACTCAGCTGGACCTGTTGGACATTTCTCATCATACTTGGACAGACTGCAGGACACCGGCATCTCCGAGCTCCACTCGATCTTCCCGTTCTCACACTTCTGGTGTCCTGAGATCGTCCCGGACGGCTTCTCCGTGATGATTTTATACCTGAGACAAACGACAAGGAGCTCCGTCACATGAGAGTCAGCTGATCAGAGGTCAGCTGATCCCAGGTCAGCTCTTACATCACTTCCTTGTTCCTGCGCGGCCCCTCGAAGGGCCTGAAGGGGAGGCTGCCGGTGGCGGCGTGATAGAACGTCACGCCGATGCTCCACAGGTCCACGGTGGCGCCGTACTTTTTCTGGTGGTCCTTCCTGAGCACGGCGCGCTCGTACATGTCCGGGTGCTGCACACAGAACCGCACAACAGTTAGAAGTTCCCACCCACCTCAACAGGTGTGCTGTCCCTCTCCAGGTGTGTGTGTTTGTTCCTCTCCAGGTGTGTGTGTTTGTTCCTCTCCAGGTGTGTGTGTTTGTTCCTCTCTAGGTGTGTGTGTTTGTTCCTCTCTAGGTGTGTGTGTTTGTTCCTCTCCAGGTGTGTGTGTTTGTTCCTCTCCAGGTGTGTGTGTTTGTTCCTCTCCAGGTGTGTGTGTTTGATCCTCTCCAGGTGTGTGTGTTTGTTCCTCTCCAGGTGTGTGTTTGTCCCTTCCCCAGGTGCGTGTTGTCCCTCACCAGGTGTGTGTGTGTGTTGTCCCTTCCCCAGGTGTGTGTGTGTGTGTGTGTGTGTTGTCCCTCACCAGGTGTGTGTGTGTGTGTGTGTTGTCCCTCACCAGGTACTCCTCAGTTCCGTACAGAGACACGAACTGCTCGTCGTCCTCCAGTTCTCGGGCAGCTCCGAAGTCGGTCAGCTTGTAGACGGAGCGTCCGTCCTCTCCGATCACTCGCATGATGTTTCCTGGTTTGATGTCCCGGTGAACGATGCCGTACTCTCTCAGGTGATTCATCCCTGCCACTGCAGGAGACACCGGATGTCAGGTAAGTGGACCGCTCGTCCTCCGCCTACAGGTTTCTGCTGTAGGACAGGACCTTACCAACGTCATGAAGAACTATGAGGAACTCGTCTTCAGGAAGTCCATAAGCGTTAGTGGACTCCTCTAAGACGGTGTAGAGACTCCCGCAGGGGCAGTACTCCATCACCAGGACCTTATGACGGGTGTTGGTCTGAAACCAAGGTGGTAAAGCAGATTTAATTCAACGTGAAGCCTGCCAGGGTCACACTGAGCCGTTCGTACGGACCTCCTCCTCCACAGCGAACAGTTTGACGATGTTCTTATGGTTGAGTTTCTTCAGAACCTCAAACTCCCTCATCTGGACATCCAACGGCCGAAGGAAACTCAGGTTGTTGAAGACCTTGACGGCGTATAGGTCACCGGTTTTCTACACAGAAACACATTTGATCAGAATTGACTGAAACAGGATTAAAGCAGAGCAGAGGGAAGATGGAGCTGCAGGAGGAACCGGTTCTGGAGACCAGAGAAAAAGTTCTGTTCAGATGAAACCTGAGGAAATGACTGAACCTAGCAGCTCGTACCTTGTGCCGTCCTCGGTACACGTTGGCTGTCGCTCCCTGACCCAGCAGGTCTGAGATCAGCCACAGGTAGTTGGCGGTGCTCTGCATCCTGACGGCTGCAATGGATCCTGAAACACGGGAACGAAGAGTCAGTCCATCATCAACGACAATCGGTGAGCGATCGATGAGCGATCTATAACTGATCGATGACCGATCGATGACTGATCGATGACTGATCTATAACTGATCAATGACTGATCTATAACTGATCAATGACTGATCAATGACTGATCGATGACTGATCGATAACTGATCGATGACTGATCTATAACTGATCGATGACTGATCGATGACTGATCTATA
>NW_023665816.1:17970-25157 GCF_001649575.2 Kryptolebias marmoratus | reverse complement strand
CAGGTCCTCCCGACTCCTTCAGGTCCTGGTTTGGATCTGCTCAGTTTTCCATAATCCACTTCACGAACACTTCTGTCTCTGTGTGCACACTAAGATCAGACACACACACACACACACACACACACACTCACACACACACACACACACACACACCCACACACACACTCACACACACACACTCACACACACATAGGGAGGATGTGATGAAATCTGATCTTAATGGTTCACATTCCCTGAATGCTTGAAGCACACAAACACTCAGATTTATGAGGCGGATTGTTCCAGACTAACTGCAGATGGTTAGAGGTCAGAGGTCAGAGGTCAGAGTCTGGCGGACTGAACCACCATAGAAGAAGAACCTCTGCAGGAATGATGGCAGCAGAAAAAAATCTCACCTGAGTCACGGCGGATGTGATCGGAGCTAAAACCATCGATGTGCAGCAGGAAGACAATAATCAATAATCCATAACGAGGTTTGTCCATGCTGACAGATGGACAGATGGACAGACGGAGACACGTCCTCTGAGACGGGCAGACTCAGACTGACTAAGATCAGCAGAGCTAAACCTCCTCCACTCTGTTATTATCTCCTCCCTCTGACTGTCTGAGAGTGTGTGTGTGTGTGTCTGTGTACACATCTGTCCCTGACTCATGAGGTTTAGCAGAACTGATCCAGAGCAGAGCTCAGAGTTTGGACAGAACCCTGTGAGGCTGAATCTGTCACTTTGTGGAAATAATATAGATTCTGTGTGTTTACACCGAACAGCGCCACCTGCTGGACAACAGCTGCAAACACAGTCAGACAGGAGATTATTCTTTACTTGATTTGACAAGTTTTAAATCGGGAAAAGTCTGTTTGTAAAAACATTTTGGTTATAAATCCAAGGCTTTATAAGTTCTTTGAAGATTTTAAAATGCATTGTGGGCTGAAAGGACTGATTTTACTGAAGTTCACTTCCGTTTGCTGCCTTCAAAATAAAGACCACTAAACACTGAAGTGTTCATTTAAATCTGCCTTAACTTTGAGTATTTATCTGTCTCCTCTCATTAAACTAACCTTCATCATCGTCACATTTAGCAGTTTATATTTTACACTACGATGCTTCCTCAGTCTTATTTTGAAAGGCTGTTTCCGGTTTGTGAGGCGCTCGTGAGGCAGATCCGCTTCCTGTCCGATAAAGGAAGTGACTGAAGTGAAAATAAAACTTCTGAAGCTTCGTCCCGGTTCTGTGACCCGTTTAATTCAACAGGTGGGCCCAACCCGGTTCGGACCTCGGTCACGTGGCGCCCGAGACCGGAAGCTGAAGCAGAGAGCCCGGCTGTTGGATCCAGGTTCGTATCTGAGCGGAAACAGGTTCCGGTTCGGTTCTGATTCTGATTCTGTGTCTGATCAGAGATGATCTTTTCCGTCTGGGGGAACTTTATGTATTTAAGAGGTTGTGACTTTTGGACCGAAACCGACCAGAACCTAACCTGTGGAACCGGACAGCTTTACTTCAAACATAAAATAATATAAGCAGCAGTATTGTAGTATTAGCAGCAGGTGTCCCCCCTCAGCAGATGAGGGGGGACACCAGGTCCCTGTGAGCCTGAACAGAAAAACCAGGAAGATGATGGATGGATGTTTAAAAATGAAACTGCTTGATTTTCCAGATGAAGACATAAATAAATTGTTTCTCATAGGTCTCTGGATGTTCAGACATGGATTCAGACTCTCCCGGTCCTGGTCCTGGTCCTGATCCCGGTCCTGATCCCGGTCCCAGTCCTGGTCCCGGTCCTGATCTGACTATCATCCTCCTGGGAAACTCCGGTGTGGGTAAAAGTGCTTCAGGAAACACCATTTTAGGGCGGGTGGCGTTCGAGTCCAAGGCGTCTTTCACCACCAGTAAGGTTCCAATTCGACAGGAAACAGAGAAGGTTTTTGGGAAACTGATCCAGGTGATCGACACCCCTGGGATCTTAGAATCAGAAGGGCTGATCAGAAGCTGCTGTGAGGAAGTCCTCCGGACGCCTGGGCCTCATCTGTTCCTGCTGGTGGTGAAAGCCGACCGATTCACCGCCGAGCAGAAGAAGGCCGTGGAGGCGGCCATCAGGGTGGTTGGAGAACCAGCCTTCAGGAGCTGCTTCCTGCTCTTCACCTACGGAGACAGCCTGAAGAACACCAGTCTGGAGGACTTCATCTTCAGTGACGACCAGAGTTCTCTTCCAGAGGTGGCTCGGAGGTTCTCCAAGAGGTTCCACCTGTTTAACAACGAGGATAAAGGAGGAGAGCAGGTCCGAGCGCTGCTGCTGAGGTCAGGACACCTGCAGGATGCGTCTCCAGGTAACAGCTCAACCTCTGAATGTCAATGATTTACAAATGAAACATATTTTATTCATGATGGAACATAGTAAACATATCAAATGTTGAAAATAAAACAAAAGTAAAAATGAGGTCATTTTGTATTTGATGGCAGCAACACGTCTATAAAAAGTTCTTCTAGAGGCAACAAAAGGCTGTAAGTGTGAGTGTCCGAATCAGAAACATCTGGAGGAACATTTCTAACTCATGCAGGTCAGCAGGTCCGTCAGAGGACTGCAGACAAAAAGAACATTCAGAGGCTGAATCTGTCAGAAGGAGACCAGGCTGACAGGAAGTTCCTCAACAGAACATGTTTTTATTCTCATACAGGCGGGTCCAATGATGGGAGGAACCATCGGATGGATTGGACTGTTAGTGTCGGAGGATCCGTTGGGTCTGAGGACATCAGGAACCATCGGACTGGTCCACCTGATCATGTTGGAGGATCCTTTGGGCCTGGGGACAGGAGGATCCTTCTGATTGGTCCAGTTGGAGGCGGGAAGAGCTCATCAGGAAACACCTTGTTGGGTTTCCGTTGCTTTGAACCGGACTGTGACTTTGCTGGAGTCAGAAAGGGACATAAACAGGTCTCAGCGGTGGTGGACGGGGGACAGATCATTGTGGTGGACTCTGCTGGACTCTCAGGTGAGGATCTGACTGTGGACCAGCTGGTCTCAGAGATCAGGTCAGTGATGGACCTGGCTGATCCAGGACCTCACGTGTTTGTGATTGTGGTGAAGATTGGCCGGCTATCCACCGGGGACTCCCGGGTGCTCCAGGTCCTGACCCGCCTGATCCACGGGGACATCTCCAAACACGCCGCGGTCCTTTTTACTCATGGAGACACTCTGACGGACAGCAGTCTCCAGGACAGGATCCGGTCCAGTCCCTGTGTGTCAGAGCTGGTGTCCGTCTGTAGACAGAGACTGTGTGTATTGGACAACACTCAGACCGGAGACCGGCTGCAGGTCCAACGTGTCCTCCGTCTGATCAATGACATCATCAGGGAGAACCAAGGACGCCACTGCAGCTCTGATACCTTGACCACACCTGAACCAGAGCCAGACCTGAGAGACCTGGGACTGCCAGCACCGAGGCTCTGCTGCAGACTCTGGATCTGTGTATCTGGATGTTTGCAGGCTCAGTCCATCAGGAGGACAGTCGTCAGGACGTTATCGATGCTGCCGATCAGTTCAGATACTTATCGATATTTTTATTGATCTCAGCTTCTGGAACTGAAGGAAAACATTTAAAAAGCTCTGAAGGATCCAGGAGTTTGGACCAAAAGATCTCAGAAAAATGATTCATTATCCCTGAAGTAAAGATGCTTTAAGATGAATCTGTCTCTGTGTCCCTGTGATGGACATGCGTCCTGTCCAGGTGTCCCCGCCTCACACAATAATAATAAAACAGGAACCCAAAGGAAAAAATGGGTAAAGTAAATGGTTGGATGGATGTAAATCTATAAGTGCTTTAATTAGAAAGTCAAAGTCTTTCAACTAAAGGACTTTTATTTTGACATTTCCTTACAAATCTGTCTCAGTATTGTACAAGAAAATGCAGTGATTTCTGTAACAAGAATAAAAAACAAAGAAAGAAAGAAACTAAAAGTAAAAACAGTGACAGAGGGAAAAATAATTAGAATAAAAGAGAACATTCTGTAAAGTGTCGTTTATTACAGGAGCACTGGTTCAATAAGAAGATGCAGAAGGAATCACATTTCTTCTTATCTGTTAATAAATGTCTCTAATCTGTCGTAGTCAGAGAGTCGGGTTCATCTGTCACTAACATCAGCAAACAGGTGGAACCAACCGAGAACGTTAATCAGAGCAATAATATCTACAGAAACACCTGAAGTCCTCAGAGGTTTTAGGTCACTGGAGTTGTTTGGTAACAAGTCAAACCTGAAACCTGCTCAGGTAACTAATCAGAGCTGGTCCAGATCCTCTGAAACAGTTCTCACTCCAGACTGGTTCTGTGATTTCTGAAAAACCTGCCAAGAACCAAACCAGTTCTCTGCTAGCATAAAATAAAACCCCGAATCAAACTGATGAAGACCACCGAGCAGACAGCATGAAGCCCAACTGTTAATATCAATAAATAAAAAACAGTCAAATGTCTGATCCACAGTCCCAGCAAGGAAAAGTTCAAATACAGAAAAACGTCTTAGACATGAGGTCCATCTTCATCACAGGACGGTGATCTCCTCCTCCTCTTTCTCCCTCTGTTCTCCATCAGGAGTCTGCACACAAACAGACATCTGATTAATGAGACCATCTTCATCCTCTGAAAACTTCTTATAGCGTATATATGCACCAAAAAAATACAGGTGTGTAGTGGGCGTGTTGCAGCAGGTGTGTAGTGGGCGTGTTACAGCAGGTGTATAGTGGGCGTGTTACAGCAGGTGTATAGTGGGCGTGTTACAGGTGTATAGTGGGCGTGTTACAGCAGGTGTATAGTGGGCGTGTTACAGGTGTATAGTGGGCGTGTTACAGGTGTATACCAGGGGCAGCTCCCAGTATCAGTACTCACTAGAAACAGCAGTGTGTGGTGGATAATGAATTCTTTCATGAGTCCAATCAGATCCTGGCTCATAGCCTGAAACAGAGACGGGACCAGAACCACAGCCAGGTTGTGAGCCGACATCTTGTTCACCTGAGAGAACACCTGAATCCTGGAGCGGAGGGGGAGAAGCCAGTGAACACCAGTAAGTGAAATATGTTTTACTCATTGTGTGTGTTGTGGTGTATTACATGTAGAAGTGTCCAAACAGAGCATTGAGTGTTGCTCTGTTGTCATCAGGAAGTTGCCGTAGTAACCGTCTGTATTCTTTAAACCTCCTGCGTTCATCTGAAATCACTGAGACAAAACTTCTGTTAGACTCGGTAATAGTGCTGGGGTACCGATGGCAGTACTGCAGCTGGAAGTTTTTGTAGTACTTATAGTAGTAGTATTATATAAAGTATTAAATACACTTGTAGTACTCCTGAGCATCAGATAAAGTGTTAAATATGAGTCGTAGTAATATTAAATAAAATACTTCTCCTACCTGCAGCCTGCTGCCACTGCAGTCGGTCTGTGTTGGGAATTAGGCTCTGTTTGTCTCTGATAAACTGTTTGAGGGCGGAGCCAGCATCCAACACACCCTGCTCGTCATTTTCCAGGGGGGCGGAGTTTGGGGATGTCATCAAGGCTTCCACCAGTTGTTTCACTTTAGTAGCGAGGCCGCAGCGGCGGTACACGCCCTCCACCTTCAGACCTGGAGACAGAAACAAAGCTAAGCTCCACCTACTGAGGTTTCCATGGCAACAAGGGTGTTTGATCTGATGGAGGAGTCTGGGTCATCGGCTGATGTACTGATGGTCTGAACTGACCGTAGGTGGTAATGTGGGCGATACAGCGCTCGATGGCTGGCGGGACAGAACCTCGCAGCTCTGCGTCAATCGTTGGGTAGAGAATTGAACTGTGATTGGCTGCTGGAGGACACTCTGGAGCTGAGCTCTGATTGGCCAGGGCTCTCTGCAGATATTTGAACCAGGTGTCACAGCTTAACTGCTCCTCAAAACGCAGTGATACACTCCTGAGAAGAGAAACAACGGGACTTTACCTGTTTTACCTGCCACAGAATTTAGGAGGGAAAGTATCAGCCTTTGGCTGGTGCAGAATCTCAGTCATACAAGACATGGCAAATCCTCCCCCCCCAAATTAAAGCTGGGATCTTCACACTCTTCAGGTCTGTAGGGCTAAAGCTCCCTGGATGGGAAGCAAAATACCTTCAACTACACAATAGAAATCCATGTGCTTATTAAAATTTTTTGTGTCAGCCTTAGGTTTACCTAACCATAACCCGGGCCTTTTTACATGGGTTTGGTTCTGACTGTAAAGTATCTTTTATGGAAAAGATGTTATGGTTCCATTAGATTTCTGAATGTCTGTCAGGTTCTCACCTGTCTGCGGTTGCTATGGTGATAATATTTTCAGATGAGTTCATCTCTGAAAGAAGAAATAAATTCACATCAGATCAACCTGTTAAGTTAAAAAATCATGAAGTTCTATAACATCTGATAACATAATTAATATTACAAAAACAAATCAAAGTTAATCTTTTTCCCTTCAGAGGTGAATCTCACATTTCTGACCGTTCAGCTTAGTTTCATTTGATAAAAATCACTGTAATTCAGCAGAATGCTCCTATTTCTTTACTCTGAGACTCTCAAAACATCAGTCTTGTTTTACAGTTCAGATTGCATTTATTGATAATTTTCAAATTGAAAGCATCAAACAGAACCGAACAAAGCTTCAGTTGAGAATGATAAGTCTTGTGTTACCATGGTGACTGAGTGCACTCAGTTCGAAGCAAAAAGACTGCGCGTTTCTGTTGACGGGGTGAATGCTGACTCCGTCCTCCCACAGCAACAACCACGCATCTGACTGATTCAAAGCTCCGCCCACTTCAACCACTTTGCTTACTGCTATAGCTCCGCCCACCTCCGCAAAAGACACGACCCCTGGAAGAATCACCTGCAAACCAGAAGTGATAAAACTGTAAAGAGAGCAGCTTATGCCTGTCAGATTTATCTTGGTGTTTTACCTCCAGATTCTGGAGCAGGCGCGTCTATCTTCAGAATCTGGAGCAGGTGCGTTTATCTTCAGAATCTAAAGCAGGTGGGTCTACCTTCAGAATCTGAAGCAGGTGGGTCTACCTTCAGAATCTGAAGCAGGTGCGTCTATCTTCAGAATCTGAAGCAGGTGGGTCTATCTTCAGAATCTAAAGCAGGTGGGTCTATCTTCAGAATCTAAAGCAGGTGTGTCTACTTTCAGAATCTAAAGCAGGTGTGTCTACTTT
>NW_023665816.1:9281-17870 GCF_001649575.2 Kryptolebias marmoratus | reverse complement strand
TTCAGAATCTGAAGCAGGTGGGTCTATCTTCATAACTTGAATCAGGTGGGTTTACCTTCAGAATATAAAGCAGGTGTGTCTGCAGCGTCTCCTTATCATCAGCGTCACAGTTCAGCTGATTGCTTAGTGTCACTAGCTGAAACTGATGATTTGGCCTGAAAACAGCAGAGTTAATATTATTCATAAATTAAAAATAAAGAAATAATGGTTACACCATCAGCAGACCCAGAACTCTCAGCAATAGTATCATCATTTTCCCATGTTTACCCTTCTATGAGGAAGACTGACAGAACTTCTCGGAGGTCGAGGACGTCGCAGGCAGCTGAATCGTTTTCTACTGAGAAGAGAAAACGATCTTCCTCTAGTTTACCGTGAAGCTCCTCCTCTTCTTCAGCTGCTCACACACACAAATAATACACACTCAGGTGAGGAAACCAGGTATATGACAGATGATTGGCTAAGAAAATCAGTCAAAAGGAGCAGGTGTGTATTTTGAACATAAAGGGTTTGAGTATCGAGCTTTGAGGAACACCAAAAATAATTTATAGTTTCCAAACACCTGTCAAACTGTCTGATTTTATCTTTCTGCCACGGTGTCAGTGCTGTACCTGAAGGGGTGGAGTCAAGTCTCCTTTTGTCTGAGTGGGGCTGGTGAGGTGGAACCTCTGCAAACAAAAAGACACAAGTTGTTTTTATTGTCAAAAATCTGTGAGGTTGTGTTTATAAAGTGTTCATGTGTGCAGGTGTGTTACCTGTGTGTCTTTTTGTGTGTGTTAGCTGAGTGTGTGTTACCTGTGTACTCGTTGAGGCGCAGCAGCTCAATCTGCAGAGCCTGATTGGCTTTCTCAGCCAGCAGGATGGGGGAGGGACTCTGAGGGTCAGATGGGCACACCTGTACACAGGTAAGGTTGCTCAGGTGAAAACTGAAGTGTGTGTCATTATTAGGGAATTAAGTAAACAAATCTGGGAAACGGAGGCAGACCTTTGCTCCTGAGCAGATCAGAGACATCGTTTCCTCCACATCATCACTGACAACCACCTGACACAGCCTCTGAAACACATCATCATCATCATCATCATCATCAAACTCAACAACAGTCCCTCCCCGCCCGCAAGCCCCCGTGTCATTCAGATTCATGTCACCACAGGACACCAATCAGTTAGTGGAGCGGTTCGGTTCAGTTCGTTCACTCAAAAGATTCGTTTGTGAACGACACAACACTCAGTACTCAGTCAGACCTGGTTCATCATGGTGCGGCTGGATGTCAGAGCATGGAGTCGTCTGTAGCGCCCCCTGCCGTATTTGTCCTGAATGAACTTTGACCTTTCCTCATCTGTTGACTCTGGACGCAGTTGTTCTGTTGTCGGCACAGCTGGAGCCCACACCTGATTGGCCAGCCGGTTACCGTAGGTAACAAACAGCTGAGAAGAAAAAAGGGTTGGAAGTTAGAAACCTGTAGGACCGATTCGGAGACGTCCTTCTCAGATATTCTGTGGTATAATCCAGATAAACTTGTTAAACCTCAGACAATATTTTCATCATTAAAGAGATTTTCTCTGTGTCTTCAGCCAAACAGAAAAATCTCACAAATCATCCCTAATGGTCTCCAGGTCCCTTTGTACCATTTTTTGGATACAAAAAGAAGTCGTCTGCCACAGCAAAGGTGATTTCTTCTTCCACAGTACAATTTGGGAAAACAAAAGATCTGGATCAGTTTTCCTTTTCTGATTTTTTTTTCTCTTCCAATGAGGTTATGTTTTTGCTAGCGCGTGTTTCTCTGTTAGAAAGATTCTGCTGCTGCAGATTCTCAGTCATCCAGGACATGGGGAATCCAAAAAGCATCCACTGTAACCCTGATACTAACAGAAACACTTGTTAAATGACATCCCACTATCAACCTGAAACATCTCTTTAACTCGAACCAAGGATTCAGCCTCCTCTCACTTCATTTCATCACCTGTATGAGTGGTTCAGTCCAGGCCTTGTTGTCCATCCTCAGACTGCGCACCTTTGACAGGTTGCTGCCCAAACCGCGATGCTGACCTGGAAACAGACTCATTGATTCATTGTGAAAAACGAGCAACACTGTTAGCAGCAGGTCTGTTAGCAGCAGGTTAGATAGCAGCAGGTCTGTTAGCAGCAGGTCTGTTAGCAGCAGGTTAGATAGCAGCAGGTCTGTTAGCAGCAGGTCTGTTAGCAGCAGGTCTGTTAGCAGTTAGCAGTGTTTGCTCATCATGTACCTGTTACTTACCTGCACAGTTGTGACAGATGACCATCAACAGGTTGACCGAAGCCCACTCAGGATTGGGAGCTCCACAATCGCCGCACACCTTGTTGTACGCGTTCTCCCAGAGACGCAGCGCCAGCTGGCTGCAGGACAGAGCACTTTTGATAGTGGAGGACAGGCTGTCCATCCATATGGACAGGTCTTTGGACGAATCAACAGACAAGCTGTAGAAAGGGGTGGTGTCACAGAAAAGACAGATAGTTGGAAACATTCAATCAGACAGTAAACAAGTGACAGACAGGTAAACATGTAAAGAGGTGAGTACTTGAAGGTCTTGTATGGCGTGATGAGGGTAAATGACTGTTTTCCCTTTGATTTCACCGTGGCCACGCTCAGGGGGATGGAGAATGAGGCGATGCCCAGCAGGAAGCTGTCTTTGTTGGGGTAAATCCACAGGTTGTGACCCCATACAGCGGCGTAGGCGCGGTTCCAGGAGTCCTTTATGGTGACTTGTCCATGCAGTTCTGGTGGGGCGGGGCTTTTCAGGCCTCGGGTCGCCAACAAAGATGTGAGCCAACCCTCCTGGACCTCTGAAGGGGGGAAACAATTAAAGGAACAAACATCAGAATTATTTTTCTGAAATATTTATTTAACAGAAAACAAGAAACTAAAGGTCAGAAATTTAAAAAAATCATATCCACCTTTTATGTTTTTACTGTTTGTGATAAAGTCTTAATTTTAGGCTGTTCAAATAGAATCCTTTCAGGTTCCTGTGTTACAGGACAACCACTGAGATATTTACAGCATTTAAAGATGGTTTCCTAAACTTTTCATTCAGGAGCTTCATCAGATGAGTAACAACAGCTTCAACATTTTCCTAAAATGAAGTCCAGTTACCTTTGTTTCAACATACTAGTATAGTTTTCTACCTGTGAGATTAATGTTTTGACCCTAAGTATGATTTTACCATCACTATGAGCCATGAAGTCATAATGTTTCTTCCTGAAGTACACAGAGAACCGGCCTTTGTCCTGAGGCTTCACGTTGGTGATACTGGAGACATGGAACAAGACCTCGCTGAACCGGTCCTGATCAGAGAAACAAACACACCCGTCACTCAGCTGACACAAGCACACAGGTGCACACAGCAGACAGGTGAGACACACCCACTTACTGAGCGCTTCTTCCGCAGAGACATCAGCTGACCGTCCAACGTCGCCCACAGAACGCTGTGTCTGTTAGAGAGGAAGGACACATGATCATCTGTCCTCTACACATCCATCAAAACATTCATTCATATATTCATACGATTCTCCGTACTCTGCCCCTCAGAACCTTCAGAGAACCTGGTTCTGGTGGTGTTTGTTACCTGAAGCCCTTCCAGAAATCCAGCCAGCTGGCTCGGACCACAGCGCTCTGCAGCGCCGATCCACCGCCGCTCAACTTCTTCCTGGAGACCCGGATGGTGGCCGCCCTACAGAACAGACAGGTTTTAGGACACTGGAGGTCCTCGTTGTACTCCTCAGACCCAAACAGATCCTGAAGAACCCAGGTCATGCTGGTCCTGAGAGCTCAGAGAGAAGATGTTTAGACTGTTCTGATGGGAGTTCTCTGAGCTCGTCACACCTGAAGATGTGTTGGTTACTGATCCACCTGGCCCAACAGGTGAGGCGTTTGGGTCACATGATTCAAGGTGTAAAAGGAGGGTCTGTTTGAAATCTGATGAATGTCTGAAGGACCATCCTGTTTTTCCTGTTTCACCAAACTAAACGCCTTTAAACTGGTTTCCAATTCAATGAACTTTAGTTTTTAAAGCTGGTTTTGTTTCTGATTCTTTGTTTATTTTGAGCTAAAATAAAACGTTTGTTCTTCAGGTTGTTTTTTAGTTGTAGCAGGTAGTAATTCACTGTGAAGCAGCAGGCAGTAACAGCCTGATACTGTTAATAATTATTATCAGAATTATAAAATAACTTAATAATTAATATTTGTATTTTCCACTTTGTTAGGGAAGTGTGTACTTTTTGTACCCCACTCTTTCCTGGAGAAGCTCACAGATGGACCTCTTTGACAACCTCCACGGGGGGGAAATCAGAGGATTCTCAGGAAGGAAAACCCCCAGAATAGACTGAGTGGTGATTTTCAGACCCTTTCATTTGCATTTCAGAACGTGTGAAATCACAGATGCTCAGCGCAGACCTGCAGTCAGTAGCTGTTCTGCACATGCAGGAGGACATCAGCAGCAGAGAGCTGCAACCCAACCTCACTGGAAGGCCAAACTAAAGTCTGTTTTCATGATCCAGACTACATCTGTGCCGCTCTGAAAGCCCGGCAGCAGTGTTGCCAGATATACGATAATTATCCTTTTTATAACTTTGTTTTAGGGTCAAGTCCCCCTCCTTTTTTGTCCACATGTTCACCAATCAAAACACAACTCGTCTCAAGTTTAGCCCGTACTGACCAGTACACTGGACCTGTTCGATCAGGCTAAGTCTGTGACAGTAACAAGCCGGTCAGACTTTGGAATTAGTCTCCACGCTCGGAAACGATGATCTTGACCCTCCTGAGACCTTGCTGAGCTGATCCGCTGGTCTTCTGGAAGTCAAGACGGTTCCTCGACTCAGAGCCCCAAACTCTCCTCTGATCCGGTTTCCGGGAGCCACTTACAGCCGAACCATGCCGAAAAGAGACCGATCCGTCTCTGAGCAAAGGCCGAGAACCTGGTTCTCCTCCAGAAGCAAACATCGGACCCTCGTCTGACCCGGCCCAACCTGCCTACTATCAGAAGCTGAAATTCATCTCGGTAAGGTGACAGAATTCTGGTGCCCATGTGTTGAAATGAGTTTGATCCAGTCCTGCGGTTTTATTTTCCCTTTTTGAACTTTTTCCCACACTCAGATTTCTGACTCCATCTCCATCCTCCATGTTAGCCATGTTTTATTCAGATTTTTCTTAACCTCCCCTTTTAATCTCAACTTTGAAATATAACTGGTCAATTTGAATAAATCACTCATTATTCACTTTCTGCAATAGATGTTTTATTTTCAGTTCTGTAAATAAATGTATAACCTAAAATTATATTATTAGCCTTCCATGTCTTGAATGTATTTAAAAAAGAACTTATATTTTTAGGGGTTATTAAGACTAATAGTAATAATTATATTATTATCTGTTATCTGTTGTAAAGGTGGTGCATTGAATTTCTGAAACATTAATTGATTAATTATTTAACATCTTATTTAGTGAGATGAAACACGGATCAGGGCTTTAGTAGATCTTGACTGTGAATAAAAAACTTGTTTTATTGTGCTGACACTGAGCTGCTGATAGGCAGAGATAGAACTTTTATTTTGAAAAATGAAGTTGTGGGTTTTGTTTTTATTTATCTTCTGTTCAGGTTTTGACTCCTTCCTTTTCTGCTTCAACAAAGACCCGGTTTAAGGTCCAGAGGTTCGGTTGACTTCTTGTTAAAATCTCTCAGAACTACAGGAACATCACAAGTACCAGCACTGTCACTGACCCAGACCGTCTGAACCTACCTGGGAGTCTTCTGCTTCACTGATTGGCTCTTTTTGTGAGGAGGGGGCGGAGGTGGGCGAGCGGGGATCAAAGGTCTTGAATGATTGGCCGAAACTCTGCAAAACAAACAACATCAGCACCAGCAGCAGAAGAAGAAGGTGACGTTAAAGAACCATAAACACACCTGGTGGTAGCTGGGTCAGAACCAGAAACTCCTTCCTCTGGTCTGTCAGATCCAGAAAAGGCGGAGCTAAGCCCTGTGTCCTCCTCTTCATTGGAGGATTCTGTGTCAGCCTCCTGACTGATCCAGGAAGCCAACACTGTGACATACGGGGATGTTTCTTCAGGGAGGCCCGGGGACGATGCCAGAGCTGGAACCAGAACCGACAGACCAGATTCAGAAGGACGGAGAGAGGAACCGACAGAACACAGATCAACAGAACATGGAGGTATGTTGTTCAGAACCTTCCTCTGTGGACTCTCCAGGTGGTAACTGGACTCCTGCGGCCGCGTCCAAAGACCGGGTCACCAGCTGGGACAGAGCTCCAACATCTGGACATGTGATTAAAACAACATGGAGGCAAGTTTTAACATTTACATCTAAAGAAAGAAACAAATCCTCCATTTTCTGAACCTCAAACCTGGTTCCAATGAGCTGGACCAGAACCAGAACCAGAACCAGGACTGGAACCTGGCTGGAGGATAAGTTTCCTCAATGTCAACATATCAATGATGGACCACTGAGTTCACCCAAACCAGAACCTAAGCTGACCCAAAAGAACCAGAACCAGTAATAACCCACCGCTTTCTAACTTCTCAGCTAAGGTGTGATCACATGACCAATGTGACCTCAGTCGAAGTAGCTGATTGGCTGGTTTACCTGTGGGTGTGTCTCCAGAGCAGAGCCTTCTCAGGGGGAGTAGGCGTGGCTCACCAGGTGTAAGGGGCGGGGCTGAGGGGATGGAGCTACCAGTAGTATTAGTAACACTGTTATCAGTCCCAGCTAAACTGGGTATGTTAGCCATGAAGCTAAAGATGTCCAAGGTCGGAACACCTGAGACGGTGGCAGGTGAAGGCGTGGAGAGGGAGGAGTTTAAAGCAGCAGGGTTAATCACAGCATTAGCAGCTTCTGCTAAACCTGGTATGTTAGTGGAGATGCTATCAGCAAGGCTGTCTAAAGAGGGAGGAGCTAAGGGGGCTGAGGGAGCTGAGGGGGCAGGGTCTCCAATGGCCGCAGCAATTCCTGCCAGCAACGGGATGTTGGTGGAGATGATGTCAGTGATGCTGGCTAGAGTTGGGAAGACATCTTCATTCAATCCATCTGGAGCAGAAAGGGGCGGAGCATCTTTATCTGAGGGGGAGAGGACAATTATATAATTATTTGTTTAACACCTGTCAATCAAACACACGTTTTTCTATTCAGCTGCAGTTCTGGCAGCATCCACCAGGGGCTCAACCTTCCACCATCTTTCTGTTTCACCTCTACAAGTAGAAGGTTTTTTTTTCTGATTTCCATTTCGGATGAGAAAGACTAAGGGTCAAAGGCTCAACAGAATAACTAATAATTGGTTTAACATTAATCAATAATCCTGTATGAAAGATAGCAGCTCCTCCTCCACCTGTTGTTCTAGGAACACGAACATTTAGATCATTAGGAGTGAATTCATTCAAACTAACAACATCCTCCTGTTGTAGCCAGGTTCTGTTAGACAAAATAAATCAATATGATGATCAGTTATCATTAACTAACAAAGACTTCAAGGACAGAGATCTGATGTTCATTAATCCATATTTAATGATTTTATTTTTCTGTTCTGGTAAAGTAACTGTTTATTTTCAAAAGATTTTAATGAGTTATTTAGTTTGGGCCGTGGGCGAGCTGACCCTGTTTCAGTGAGGGTTTGGGGAACAGAGGAGAAGCAGCAGAGAGGTGAGGAAGACTACAGCTCTGCTTCCTGGACTGCACCCTGGGTTCTCAGTCAGAAAGAAGAGCAGCTCCTTGTGTCAGTCTGCATTCTTGGGTTTAACTTCTTCAAACTGATGACACTTTACTTTCATTAACTTTGTTTACTGTTTTAATTCCACTTTGATTAACTGTCAGACAGAAAAGTTTCACAGCAAGTTATTTGTCTGAGCTGCAGTTAGGTGAAACCTGCAGGATCTCTGAGGTCTGACAGACTCAGACTTGTTACTGGGTTCAGGTTTGATCAAATGAACTCAAATCCCTCCGAGGTTTTTCTGTACTTTCAGCTCCAATAAAGCGGCTCCAGTCAGACGACAAACCGGTTTCTGAGAATCTCCAAAAGAATGTGAAACTAAACCAGTTTGAGCAGCTCAGTGAAACAGTTGCTGACACTGAAACACGTCAGCAGCTGATGATGTCGTCACCAGAACCCCATCAACTGAACACCACTGGCTTCTTTTCCAGAAGTGTTGAATAGATCGTCCTCCTCACTTTCAAGGCTCTCCATAATCCTGCTCCTCCATGAATCTCACTCTCCAGCAGATCTTGAAGATCTTTCAGTCCCTCTGCCATCCTCTCAACACTGGGTCTCCAGCCGAGCTGCATCTCTGGAACTTTGTTTCTACATGGAGAACCTCAGCCTGTCCCACAGAGCTCTTTATGTCATTAAGGTGTTGAGGATTTTTCTCTCTCTGCTTGTTCATCTCACTATTTTAACTGTTATCTGTCTGTTTATTAAGTAAGGCTTTCTTGAGTGTGTTGAAAGGTGCCAATAAATAAAATATATTATAATTATGTCACTGCAGGGGAGTCAGGGTCCCCCAGCAGCTGATGATGTCACTGCAGGTGAGTCAGGGTCCCCCAGCAGCTGATGATGTCACT
>NW_023665816.1:2413-5265 GCF_001649575.2 Kryptolebias marmoratus | reverse complement strand
GAGTCAGGGTCCCCCAGCAGCTGATGATGTCACTGCAGGTGAGTCAGGGTCCCTCAGCAGCTGATGATGTCACTGCAGGTGAGTCTGATTTTTGTCAGCAGGTGATGATGTCACTGCTGACAAGAATCAGACTCACTGGATTCCACAGGAACTTCCTGTAAAACCTTTAATGACTTCTAATATTTTACAGGAAACTGCTTGATCCATTTCCTTGTGACGCTGTCTGCAGTCTGTTTCCATGACAACGTTCTGCTGTCAGTCAAACCGACAGGCAGACAGGTGCAGCTTGGAGCATCTTCAGGTACATTCAGGTGATCAATACAAAAACAACTCCACAGAACCAGATCGATCAGATTTATCTGATGTGATGATTGACAGATGAAGTTGTCCGTGCATTATCACAGCTGGAATATCCCTGCTGATGTCACCATGACTTGGTGTCAGATGACTCGGTGTGTGCGTACCTGTGCCCAGGTGAAGTCCGTTGGACAAACCCAGAAGCAGATTCTCGTCGGTCCCGTCTCTAAAACAGAAACAGAGTCTGAGTCTCTGCAGCAGATTTCAGGTGAGAAGCTGACAGGTAACAATGTCAGTCTGCAGTTTCTATAAAGCATGGTGGTGATAGCATCATGCTGTGGGGTTGAGTGGATGGAATAATGAAGGAGAAGGAGGAGGACTCCCTCCAAATTCTTCAGCAGCTGGATGGTTGGAACTTAGACACAGTTGGGTCTAATGGGGCCTTGAGCCCAAACACATGAGTGCTGGTCTCTGATTGGATAAACCATCAGAGCTGGTCTCTGATTGGATAAATCATCAGAGCTGGTCTCTGATTGGATAAATCAGGCTCACATTAAGTTTCTGGAAGCTTCTCAAAGCCCAGATCTCAACCTGATTGATAATTTATGGATTCTGATTAAAGCTGAAACCAGGAAACCATCCGATTTAAATACTGAATTTTACTTATTCTGCAAAGAAGAGTCAAATATCAGCCAGAAGCTAAAATTATTCTGACATTCATGATGAGTGGGGGGACATTTCTGATTGGTTCCAGGTGAGCTCACCTGTCCAGGGAGGAGGTGGAGCTTCGGCTGTTCTTGGTGTAGTGAAACCGAGGTTTTGGGATGGGAGGAGATGGAGGAGGAGGAGGAGTCATCTGCAGAAGAAGAAGAGTTATTGATCAAGACGTCCGCACAGATGAATCTGATTGCAGAGAAAAGATAAGTCGCTAAGAACAGGAAGTGCTGAAAGCGGAGAGGGCGGAGCTAGTCTCATTAGGCTTTTATTGGAGGCGTGGCCTTCAAATTTCAGATGAATGATTAATTAATCACCTGATAAATAAACACATGAACCCTCTGACTGATCATCTGATGTTATTAATAACTTAATTCATCTGAGAAGAAAACATCAAAGAGTTTCAGTCACATGATCACAAATGGGTCGGTCAGCTGACTGACTTTCCTCCCAGAATTTAAACATTAATGATTCAGTTGGAAATCAGATCAGTTTAAACCAACTTTTATATGATAATAACAGGGATCCTGTTAATTTTCAGTAAATATAAACTGATCAGTTTTCAGAACAAACAGAATCTGTCGTTTTAATCTGATCAAACAGTAAAACCCGATTCTGTTCAGAACAAACAGAACCTTTAAAAGCTTTCATTAAATTCTGATTCAAACTGAGCACCAACTGCAAACAGAAAGGAAGAAAACTGAGGATTACCTGGACAGGTACACAGAAAAACAGGCCTACCTTTCTGTCAGCTTCTCGGGTACAGAATCAACGCTCACAACCTGCTGGTTACCTGTTTACACCTGTTCACACCCGCTCACCTGTTTACCTGTCTGTATCTGTCTGCCTCACCTGTCTGAGTGGCTCACCTGTCAGCTCCTCCCCAAATGTTTTCACATCACGTGTTTCTCTGCACTTACAAAAATTCTCCGTAGGATCAACTCTCTGAGACTCTGGTTTCTGTCTCTGAGTTCTCGGGGTTCTGGTCTGGTCCGGTCTGGTCTGATGCAGTGAACTGGACTCTGAAGATGAAACACATAATGACCTGCTCTGATTCACTGAGTCTGCTTCAATTATCCAAAGCTATAAATAAATAAAACAGGTCTATCAGAGCAGTTTTCCAGTAAAATCTCACCTGCTGGACCTGCTGCAGGTATGGGGGCGTGTCAGTGTGTGTTGAGTCATGCTGACATCCGTGTGTGTGTGTGTGTGTGTGTGTGTGTGTGTGTTTTACTGGTGTTCAAACAGAAAGTTAATCTTCCACCAGAGTCTGAATTCTAAAGGTTTAAAGGTTTTGATGGGATTTTGTCAGAAATATTCTGTGATGTTTTTTGTTGCTGCAGAAGATCTCAGTCAAAGTGTCAGAGTGAGACATCTCTTCTTACAGAGGATCTCCGTTACACTGTTTCTGTTTATGCCCTGTGATGGACTGGACACCTGTCCAGGTGTCCCTGTGATGGACTGGACACCTGTCCAGATGTCTCTGTGATGGACTGGACACCTGTCCAGGTGTCCCTGTGATGGACTGGACACCTGTCCAGGTGTCCCTGTGATGTCCAGGTGTCCCTGGCAGGCCGGTGGTCCCTGCCAACGTACTTCCCTGCAAACTTGTGGTTCCTGCCGAGGTACATCCCTGCCCCCTTCCTCCAACAGTTCAATCAGTAAGTCATAATAAAATCTGTGTATGTCTGACAGAACAGAGTTACAGATGAGCTTCTAATGAGCTGGAACAGAAACACGCCTGTTAAACAGAAATACAAACTGCATTCAAACTAGTTTACTGCGACAGACTGAAGCTGCAGCAAGAAGGAAAAACTGTGTGTAGGGGTGTGTTGGGGGGG
>NW_023665816.1:0-2312 GCF_001649575.2 Kryptolebias marmoratus | reverse complement strand
AGAGGAGAGAAAGGGAGGGTGAGCTACAGATTGAAAACAGACCTCTCTCTCTCTCTCTCTGTCCCAATGGCAGTCTACCTCTCTCGCCCTCTCTCTCTCTTTCCATGTGTCTGAAACAGTCAGACTGAAGAGGAGGAAAGAAAACCGAGGAGAACCGTGGATCATCTGAAGGTTTGAAACAACTGATTATAACTGAGTTCTGCTTAGTATTACTGTGTTCTGTTGAGTTTAGGTTCTGCTGCAGAACCTGTGAATGGAGAAATGTCTGTTTCACTTTAAGGATGTTACTTCTCAGCTGAGAAACTCTCACAGTGAATCCACAGAAAAGTAAAAAACAAAAACAGCTGGACCTCTGATAAAAATTCCTTCTTGAACTGAGAAAGCTCCTCGGATGAGAAGTGAAACGTCTTCCGCTTTGGTTTAGTTGGTTTTGTTTTTTACCCTTTGCTGGATGATGGAGAATCTACAGTAGCAAACTCTCACAGTGGAAAAAGTTCAGAGTTCCTGCTGAACAGAACCAGCGGAGAACCACAGACATAATTACATCAGAATGCTTTGGGCTTCACTAAGACTCTCAGCTTCAGAATAATGTCAGCTGCAGGAATCTGACGTTTGGATCCACAAGAACCTGATACCTTTGCAAGATCAGCTGTTTGGTTATTCAGGAACCTGGAACCATTGGAGGATCAGATTTTTTCAGCTGTTTTGTTTTGTTCAACAGACACCCAGAACCTTTGCAGGAACCTAGAACCACTGGAGGATCCGATATTTGGTTGTACAGGTACCTAGATCAGATTTTTTCAGCTGTAGGAACCTAGAACCTTTGGAAGATTAGATGTTTGGTTCTGCTGGAGCCTAGAACCTTTGGAGGATCAGAGTCTGATTTAAGAACCAGATAATTTTTTTCTCCAACATATTGTGATATGAAGACCAGAGACCCTGCAGGTGGAAACCAGGCATGTGATTCAGATATTCCTTTACTTTCTCCTTCAGGAACCTCTGAGAGAAACGATCTCAGATTAGAACAGAATCATGAACGGAACCCCAATGCTGTTAGCAGCCACTTTAATTCTGGTGTTCTCATTGTTTTTCTTGTGGTTCTTAGAGTTCTCCTTGTTGTCTTTAAAGCTGCATCCTGTTGACTCATGGTGTGACTGAACTGCGGCCTCCTGATGTTCTCCTCGTTCTCGTGATGTTCAGGATGAAACTGAATAAATGTTTTGTGACTGTAAACAAACAGGAAGTCCCTGCCAGCTGTCAGTCCCTGGTCCAATCAGGAGGCAGAGAGGAGACATGAAGCGGTGACAGACAGGTGAAACACGTGTGGAACAGGTGAGTGTGAACTTACACCTGCTATTGGCTGCTGATCAGATATTGATTATTGGTCACAGTATTCTGAATGTTCAAGGTCAAAATACCTGATAATTGACCAGATTAGTTTTATTTAAGCTCTGATGACCCCTGGAGGTCCATGTAGTTGGACAATCAGGGGCCCGATAAGGTCTTCTGGCCCCTGGAGACCCTCAGGAGGATCTGGCCCTGCTGCCAGAGATGCTGCTGTAGGTTCTCAGTCATTAGGTCATCCAGGACATGGTACATCTAAAAAGAGTTAAAACTCAAAGACAACTGGACTTCTTTTATGAAGACGTTACGCTTTTATTCGAGGAGCTTCCTCAATTCAAACAATTCAATAAAGCTCCTTAAATGAGAAGCGAAACGCCTTCAGATACAGAATACAAGTCCAGTTGTTTTTGGTTTTTACCCTTTTTTGGATCTGGCTGAGAGTCAAACAATCAATCCTGTTCTGACTCTACCTGTCCAGGTGATCATTGATGGAATCTATCAAAAAACTGAAGCAGAGGTTTTTTTCCTGTTCATCAGTGAAATCACAGCACTGATCTCAATACAGGTCCAGCTGCTGGTCTGTGATTGGTTGGAATCTGCTGGTCTGTGATTGGTTGAAAGCTGTGCTCTTCGCTCTCCTCTCTGCTGCCCACAGGAAATACTTTCCTGCTTACTTTCTTCTTCTGTGGTGGACTCACATTCTTTCCTCACACAGGATCAGCTGCTATTGGCTGAGGTCCCAAGAGGATGTGCTCTGATTGGCTGGCTGGACATAAACACACACACACACACACACACACACACACACACACACACTCACAATGAGGAATGTGTTCTGTTTGAAGCATCAGTTTAAAAAAAAAATGACTCGACTAGTTTAACAGACGACAACTGTTTCTGTTCCACTGAAGGAAAAATACCAGAACCAGAGGCTGAAGACTACAGACCGGAACTACAGACCTGAACTA
>NW_023665815.1:24182-25317 GCF_001649575.2 Kryptolebias marmoratus | reverse complement strand
CATCCAACCATCATCCAACCATCATCCATCCATCCATCCTGCTCCAGAGGAGAACAGGAATAAAACCAGATTTTGAATCTTTTTTCCTCCATCCTGACTTCTATGCAGGATACAGAACATTTAGAATTTGTAGAAGTTGTTTTTCTGTTGAATAAACATTGTGAAAGTCAGAAGTGATGATTGTTTTTGTTGTTATTGGAAGTTGTATTTTCTGTTAGAATGACTGTAAGCAGTGGTGAGTTGTGGGAGACATGTTTTATTTCCACCACTCTGATGTCTTTAGGACATTATACCTGGAGGATGTTTGTTTGGATCCTCCTCCAGGTGGTACAGATTCCACACACTGAGAGCTGAATGAACTGATCTGTCCTCAGACAGATGAGGTGACAGACCTGAGGTCAGCTCCTGCAGCTGCAGCTGTCCTGCAGGGGGCGCTACACACCCTCCTCTGAGCAGAACAATCAGCCCGCTTCGGTTCGGTTCGGTTCGGTTCGGCTCTGCGTTTCACACCGTCTCCGTCCGCCCGTCCGTCCTTCAGTCCGGACCGCAGCGGTTCTGTCCGCTTCCTGTTCGGAATGTAACCCGGGCTGTTCTGGTCCCAGCTCGGTGTCGGAGCCATCTTTGGTCCTGATGGTGGAGGAGGGAGGAGGAGGGGGGGTCCACCGCCCTGCCGGGACACGGAGGAAGGCCATGGAAACGCTCGGGGTTCGGGGTTCTGGACGGGCCCAGCTGGGCCGGGATGAGACCGCGTCGCCCTGCCGGGGATGAAGATGAAGATGATGATGACGGTGAGTGGAGGATTAACGGCTTTGTTTCGGTTTGACAGGAAGAAAGGCGGATTGTTTGTTGGCTGATGGAGGCTGAGGGTTCTGATGGAACTTGTTCCACACGGATCCGGGTCCAGATCCGGATCCGGATCCTTCAGCCTGGTGGTGTTTCTGACAGGTGGTGTTTATCAGTCAGACCTGAGGGTCTTCCTGTTCCGGACTGAAGTGGATTCTGTCCCAGGGGTCCGTGAAGGGCTCTGAAACCAGTCTGACACCAGTTCTCTGTCATTATGATCTGAAACCAGTCTGACACCAGTTCTCTGTTATTATAATCTGAAACCAGTCTGACACCAGTTCTCTGTTATTAT
>NW_023665815.1:14398-20594 GCF_001649575.2 Kryptolebias marmoratus | reverse complement strand
ATCTGAAACCAGTCTGACACCAGTTCTCTGTTGTTATAATCTGAAACCAGTCTGACACCAGTTCTCTGTTGTTATAATCTGAAACCAGTCTGACACCAGTTCTCTGTTATTATGGTCTGAAACCAGTCTGACACCAGTTCTCTGTTATTATGGTCTAAAACCAGTCTGACACCAGTTTTATTCCAGTTTTGTCGTGTTCTAACCTGTTCTAACTGGTTTTAACCTTTTCTAACTGGTTCTAACTTGTTTTAATCTGTTCTAACCGGTTCTAACCGGTTCTAACCTGTTCTAACCTGTTCTAACTGGTTCTAACTTGTTTTAACCTGTTCTAACTGGTTCTAACCGTTTCTAACCGGTTCTAACCGGTCTGTAAACAGAGAACCTGGAGAAAGCTTGCAGCTCAGAATAAAGAACTGGTTGAAATGTGTGTATGTGATGACTCTCAGTGACTACTACCTCAAATTTCAGCTCCGTATCTACAAACAATGACTGAGTTGGAGCCAGTTTTGTGTTTACCAAGGTCAGTTGGCTGTGGTTGACTCATGAAACATAAATGTGCTGGGTTTGGTGGAGGGAGTTCTCTTGATTCCTTTATATGAGCAGTAAAGTGTAGAAACTGCTCCTGGGAGCCATGTTATGTTTTCAGGCTGCTGCAAAGCATTGTGGGGAATGTAGTTGAGTGCTGCGGTTCTCTTTGTGTGAGTCTGATCGGTGCAGTCAGGCGGCGCGGCTCGAGCTCTGCAGCCCGCCGGGGGAGTCAAACCGCCACGACGCGTCACATCAGGTCCCGCAGCCTCCTGTCACGGGTCTGAGTGTGACTCGGTTCTGAGGCACCAGCTGCTGAGCGGGTCCAGATCCAGAAGGTTGGACTGGAAGAAAACAAACAAAAGCAGAGTTTAAAGAAAAACAAACCTTTTCAGCAGCTTTCTGTGTCACAGTTCGAAGGTTGAAGTCTCGAGTCGAGTCCAAAGTCACGACAGGCAGGTCCCAGGTCAGGTCCTCTAGTCTTTTGCTTCATCCTGTCCTGTCCTGTCCTTCCCTGTCCTCCCCTCCCCTCCCCTGTCCTGTCCTGTCCTGTCCTGTACTGTCCTCTCCTCTGATGTCCTCTCCTGTCCTCCCCTGTCCTGTCCTGTTCTGTCCTCTCCTGTCCTCCCCTGCCCTGCCCTGCTCTGCTCTGTCCTGTCCTGTCCTGTCCTGTCCTCTGGAGTTGGACTTTGTCTCTGTGGTGAGTTCAGGAGCAGTCGGTCAAACCCAACACCTGAAACAACAAACAGGTTGTCCAGAGTTTGTCCTTCTTGGACACAGTTGTCATGTGGAAACGTTCCTGTGTGTTCTGGGTCCGGCTGCTCCTCCGACCCGGTTCTAATCAGAGACGGCTGAAGGCCAGATGTTGGTCCAGCTGCAGAGAGGATGATGTGTGAGCCTCAGAGCCTGGATGTTAGGTTAGGTTTTAATCATGACTCAGCAGCTTCTGGACCAGCGTCTTCGGTCCTTTTGCTTCCTAAACCCAGAAGTTGTTCTCTAGAAAACTCAGGTTGAGACTCAACGAGGCGCTGACACCAACAGCTGTGGAACAGTGGGTTTTAATATTTCTACACATCTCTCTTTGTTCTGGATGAATTCTTTTTAAACCCGTGTTCACATCTCTGACCATAAATATGCACCTTATGTGCTGAATCTTCTGTGACAAACTGAGGAGGATCTGCAGAGAAGCTATATTTACTCAGCCGTGTGTGCCTGATTCTCCTCTCTGCCGCCTCTCAGGGTGAAAACGGTCCAAAAACAAGGACCCTCAGTGTCTCCTCCTCCTCCTCCTCCATCAGCAGATTCTCCACATTCTGCCCAACGACAGGAAGTGACCTCAGCAGCTGGAGCAGCTCATTCAGGCCCAGCGTGATGTAACCAGTGTCTGAGGAGGTGTGAGAACGCCTCGGCGCTCTAATCCTCACGAGTCACGCCGCTGTTTGTGGGTGAGATGCTGAAAATAATCCTCCACGAGTCAGGAGACGTGAATCATCTCCGGAATCAGAACGTTTCAGAGAACTTTCTCCTCGTGTTGAGTCTCTGCTTTCCTTCATGGTGAACACAACGACCTTTGGATGGACGGGATATTCATTTATTATCCACCCTGGGAGGAGGAGGAGGAGGAGGAGGAGGGGGGATTTCTTGTGATATCTGCGCTCTTTTTAATGTTTCAGGAAACATGTGAGCTGATTATTTTTGTGTAAAGACTGGAAACGAGTCTTTAACCAGCTGGTTACACTCGGCTTGGTTTTATGGTTAATAAATGTGTAATAAATGTGTAATAAATGTGTAATAAATGTCAAACCAAATCAGCTTTAATTGCCGTCAGAAAAGGCTGAAGTCAGGTGATCCTCTGAGACGTTCACATGTTGTTAAGGACACGTGTCCTTCAGCGTCTCCGTCCTCAGCAGCTTCCTCTTTCTTTATCAAACTGACTTGGGCTGTTTGGAAACTTTATGTAGCAACAACAACTAAAAATAGCAAAACACTGTTGAAACATGAAAAAGCTTAATGCTAGCTAAGACAGGTAAACAGCAGCTAAAAGTAGCCGAATGGGAGCTGAGCTGAAGGAGCTGGTCTGAGAACAGCTGAGTCAGCGTTCAGACAGGGTTCCTGGACGGCCTGGCCCTGTGAGGAGCAGGAAGCAGAACTCGTCCATGTTTCCAGGTTCAGCTTCACTCTGACCTTCAGGTCCTTGTCCTCGGAGCCGGTTTGACCTTTGACCTGTTCCTGTCTGATGGAGACACGTGTGGCGCCTGCGGTCACGTTTTCCCATCAGCCTCGGCTGCTATTGATGAGCGTGTTTGTGCTTTCTGTCCGGAAGCTGCCGTGTGAAGCAGTGACACACTCTGTCCTCCTGCGAGCGGCGGGACGCTGGCTGCTCGCCCACCATCCTGTTAGCTCCTGAATGACACACAGAGCGCTGCCTTCATCACGCCGAGCCTCATCATCAGTCAGAGCCTCATCCTCGGTCCTCTGCCTTCATCCTCGGTCCTCTGCCTTCATCCTCGGTCCTCTGCCTTCATCACTCAGAGCCTCATCATCAGTCAGAGCCTCATCCTCTGTCCTCTGCCTTCATCCTCGGTCCTCTGCCTTCATCCTCGGTCCTCTGTCTTCATCACTCAGAGCCTCATCATCAGTCAGAGCCTCATCCTCTGTCCTCTTCAGTGCGCTGGCCTTCAGACGGGATGTTAGAGCTGTGGTCGGATTCTTCAGGTCAGTAACAGAGTTTATCTTTTTAACTCAGATTTTTTCAGCTCATCATCCTGTTTCCAGCTCTTTAAAAATCATTGAACCTCCTTATTTCATGTAGTCGTTGTTCTGGATGGTTTGTCTCAGAGCTCAGAGCTGCAGACTTTAATGTTGGATTAAAGGAAGTCATTCCAAAGTAAGACTTCAGACCTTACAGCAGCTGATCCTGAGCTACAACAGTCCACTCACATCCATTCATGCAGTCCTGAAATGCAGGTACTCAGTCAGTGTAAACACAGTTCTTCTGTCTGCAGCTTTTACTCAACACATCTGAGTAAAGTGTCAGCCGTCTCTTCTGTGGATGTCTCCACTGTTGCTCTGTTTGCTGTCACATCAGCAGCAAACTCTGTTTACAGTTTTTATTGAACTCTGGATATGAGGAAATGTGCAGATTTGGGTTCTTACTTTATGAAGTTGACCAGTTTTTCTTTTTTTATTTTAATTTTAATGAGTAGCTTTAATTAATTTTCTTCATAATGATTTATTGGTGTCACTTCACAATAAGAGCCCCTTTATAAAGTGTTCTAATGAAAGATTATTCAGGAGTTTGTCTCACTTAGAAAGCATCAGATCAAGTTTTTTTCTTCTTTCAGGGAGATTAGTTGTGTCTCTACAGACTCGTAGTGCTGCAGACTTCCTGACAGAAAGAAATGATGAAAACTAACTCCTTTTATCCTCCGGATGAATGAACGCTGAGTCATGCTGTACAAACTCATAAATAACCTGCTTATAAAGCTTTAATTAATAGTTTATAGAGAGGCTCTTATTGTGAAGTGGAACTGATTTATCTCTTTTTTTCCCATGATGCACCTGCTCCGTCTGTTTTCTTGAGTTATTTAAAGAAGCAGCTGAAGAGCAGTGAGTCATGCTGTTGTGTAACACAGAGCTGAGTAGACCACTCTGCTGTAGAACTGATGGCTTCCTGTCAGAGGTCAGAGGTCACACAGCCAAACAGGAAGTGAAGGCTCTTTTAAACTCTTCAGATCTCCTCCATAAACCCTGTAGAACCTGTGGGACCATCAGAACCTTCTGCTGCTCACGGGTCAAGAAGTTCTGATCCCACTGATAGTTTGTCTGAGGCTTACTTTTTACTTTGAGTTTCTGCCTGAGGTACCATGGCAACCAGCTCCTCAGCAGCTTCTATATTACCCAGCATGCTTTGCTGCCTCCTGTGTTTCCATCATGGCCGCCCCCATAGATCCTACATGATGTTCAGGAGGATTCAGAGGAACAGGAAGAGGACTGGACCTGGAGTTTCACAATAAAGCTTAGAGATACCCTTCAGAATAAGAGTCTAGATCTGCCTCAGCTTCCTTCTGGGCTTCAGAGAATGAAGCTGATGGACGTTGGAGTTTCAGGCAGCGGTGGAGGAGGAGGAGGAGGAGGAGGAGGAGCAGGAGGAGGAGGAGGAGGAGGAGATGAAGGAGTGTTGAGCTGAGGAGTCACTAAGTGGAGGCAGGATGAAGCAGAATAAAACTCTGAATCATCTTTATAAACTGCTGGCTGTTTCTGTCTGTTTGTTTTGTTTGTTTCACACTTTCAGTCGTCGCTCCGTCTTCATCTTTTAATCAGTTTGATCAGTTTGATCAGTTTCAGTTTGACTTCTGGCTGCACCTTGAGTTCTGTAGCTTCATATGAAGGTGAAAAGGTTTCAGTCTGGTTTCCTCCCTCCTTCCTTCCTGAACTCTTGTTTTCTTTGCTTCAGAGCTTCTCGTTGATTCAGTTTTATTAAATAAACATCAGAACAGAACTGATGAATCAGCTTCAGAGTCTCTCACAGGGTGGGCTTTGGAGTTTTCAGTGCAGGTTTGGGTTCTGTTTTTATTCTTCAGGTAAATTTATTTCACACATTTTGTTTTCGTTACTTGAATGTCTGAGAGGATTTCTGTTCAGGTTGGAATTAGTTTGTGTTATTTCTGATCTTTTACTGTGTTTAACTTTAGTCTTTAAAGGCGGCGTTAGGACTCGTTGGACTTTAACGAGTCCAGGTTGTCGTGATCCGTGGAGACAGAGACGAACCCAGAGTGCAGACTTTCTTAAAACTAATTTATTAAATAAAGAAAATAAACAAAACAACAGCTGACGTGGCAGCAACTAGAACTTAACAAAAATCCAAAGCAAGGCAACAAGGAAACAGCACAGAGACAGCAAACAAACATCAATGGACCAGTGAGGTATGGGAAGAGTGACCGGGTTTGTAACCCTGAGGATAACGAGGTGAGTGGGAACAGGTGGAATGATTGCAGAGTCCAGGTGTAGATGGGCATGGCTGACAGACAAGTGAGTGACTGGGGAAGAGTGAAATGAAACATGAACATGAGACAAAACAAAAAGCAAATCCAACCAAATAACACAATAGAAACAAAACAAAAACCAAAGAACTAAAATCAAAATAAAACATAAACAAAACCCAGGAAAAAAGCCAAACCACCACACAGGTGAGGTCTGGGCTCAGGTCTGGGCCCGCCTCCTGACAGGAAGTTGGACTGACATCATTTCACACAGCAGCAGGTTCGAGGAGAGGACACTCACTGGACCTGCTGTGTGTCTGCATCACTCAGACTCTGGAGTCAGTCGTCTCACACACACACACACACAGAGAGAGAGACACACACACACACAGTCACACACACACACAGTCACACACACACCCACATCCACAGTCAGGCTTTGGGCTGAAATCTGTTCTGTTCACGCCGACAGCTGACTGCTTCTGTTCAGCTGTCAATCATTTTCTGCAGCATCTTTGTCTTGATGATGATGATGATGATGATGATGGTGATGATGATGATGATGATGATAATGATAGTGATGATGATGATGATGATGATGATGAAGAAGAAGATGATGATGGTGATGATGATGATGACGATGATGATGAAGAAGAAGATGATGATGGTGATGATGATGATGATGATGA
>NW_023665815.1:12304-13417 GCF_001649575.2 Kryptolebias marmoratus | reverse complement strand
GTCCAGGGTCTGATGAGTCCCAGTCCAGGGTCTGATGAGTCCCCGTCCAGGGTCTGATGAGTCCCAGTCCAGGGTCTGATGAGTCTTTAAAAAAACGGACTGGACTAAACAAACCCCGACTGATGATGTCACTGAGCAATCTGTCCTCTGATTGGCTCAAAGATTGAAACAAACGAGTTCAGTCTCTGCTCAGCCTCAGTCTGACCTTTGACCCCAGCCAGGAGTCCTTCAGTGAGGGTGGAAGTTATTTCTGGAAGCAGAAAGAGACATTTATGGTTTGGGTCATGTTTAATTCAGATCAGCTTCTGATTTATTCACAGCCTCCGACAGCAGCTACAGCTGCAGCTGCTACAGCTACAGCAGCAGCAGCTGCTACAGCTACAGGAGCTACAGCTACAGCTGCAGCTGCTACAGCTACAGCTATAACAGCTACAGCAGCAACAGCTGCTACAGCTACAGGAGCTGCTACATCTTTATTTACCAATATTTGCCCCTAGAAACAGACGGACATCTCTTCAAGCCTTTATAAACCATTGTTCTCCCTGAAATCTGCTTCAGCTGCTGGCTCTGTATCTGTCTTATGCTACTTTTAGCTTTTAGCTACTGCTAGCTCCCTACTTTTAGCTAGTTTTGCTAATTGTTGTTTGGCTAATTTCAGCTCATTATGGGTAGAACTGACCGGGTAAAAACCTATATACTGGTAGGTTATTTTTGTGTGGCGGCCATCTTGAATCAGGTTGGCTCCAAAGGGTGATCTGCTTACAAACATCTGGGTTTTATCTCCTGAAACTGAAGTCCATCCAGTTGTTCCTGAGATATTTTGCTAACAGACAGGACCTAATGAACCCTGGAAAACGTTTTGGTCATAAAGTTTGAACAGATTTGAGTTAAAGAGTCAAACGTCAGACGGAATCAGCCGAAGGGAACGTGAAAACAGATGAATGAGCCTCTGCTGGAGCAGTCCTGCGCTCTGATTGGCTCACACGCTGTTGCTATGGGAGACTCAGCTGCTCCTCCCATTGGATCAATGCTGTCCTGTCAGTCAGCATCCCGCCGTCACCATGGCAACAGACGGGAAGCAGGGCGGGAGGAGGAGACTTGTTGTTTGATGCA
>NW_023665815.1:11387-12204 GCF_001649575.2 Kryptolebias marmoratus | reverse complement strand
TCCTCTCTGACCTCCTCCTTTCTGTCTTCACCTCTCCTGTCTTCCTGCTGGACGTCTCAGAGGTTTTGTCCTCGCCGCCTGCTTTGTTCTGATGTGTGTTAACATGTGTCCTCGTCCCTTCAGCTGTCTTCCTTCAGTCCGTCTCAGAATGAGTTCAGACCAGCTGCAGGAGGTTTCTGGGTCAGGGGTGATGATGTAACTCGAGTCAGGAGAACGAGGAGCGTCCTCCTCCTCCTCCTCCTGCTCAGCCGTCTCCAGTTGGACAGAAAGGACACAGCAGGTGGAAACATGTCTGACATGTTGGACAAAGTCTTTGTCTCAGGTTTGTTGATCTGTGAGCAGATTTTCACTTTCAGTTTAGAAACAAAGAAAAATGTTTTCTCAGCCTCCCCACCTGAGTCTCGGAGGCCTGCAGCTGTTTCGGTTGAATTCTGAACTTGTTTGTGGGACAAATTTGACCTTAAAACAGCCACACAGACGTCACAGCGTCCTAAACTCGTCCCAGGAGACCTAGAGCTGGACAGAAAAGACGTTTAGAGCTTGGAGTACGTGTTGGGGACGACTCTCAGCTCAACATCTGTCAACCTGACTGATCCAGACAATAAAACCCCAAAAAGATCAAAGACACACTGGACAAAGACACACAAATGGACAAAGACACACTTTTATCATCGTTTTTAATCCAGACATCAGATTAATAATCCTCCTTTAGACGGGGATCAGCAGGTCGCAGTTGAGCGTGTGTGTGAGGCTGTGTGTGTGTGTCTGAGTGTGTGTGTGAGGCTGTGTGTGTGTGTGTCTGAGTGTGTGTGTGAGG
>NW_023665815.1:6009-8449 GCF_001649575.2 Kryptolebias marmoratus | reverse complement strand
GAGAGGAAAGAATGAGTTTCCCTTTGCAGCAGCAGGAGGTCTGAGCAGTTCTCCTCAGACACTTTCAGCTCGTTAAGGAGGAGTTCTGGCTCGGAGCTCATTTCAGCTCAGCGTCAGTTCTGTTCTGTCCAATCAGAAACATCTAGATTTGCTTTTCTGGTGTCAGCTCAAGCCTTAAAATGGCTCCAAAGTCAGATTAAGTTATAGCAGATCTTTCTGAGAACATTCACAGTTCTGGTTCTGGTTCTCCGTCTCAGTCGACTCAGTTTGATGATGATGGAGTGGTTCTGGGCTTAATGGCTGCTGGACAGGGAGGGCACCTCCACCCCTCCACGCTGACTGATGACCTGCATCAGCTGCAGGAGAACAGTAGCCAAAAGCTTAAAGTGGTGTATAAAGACAAAAATAAAGTAAGCTGCTAAAGAGAGCAAAGTTTTCCATGTGGTTCTATGGGGGAAAACATTTGTAAAAGAAAAAAAAGCTAAATGTTTTGAAAGCTATAAAAGCCAAAAGTCCCAGCAGACATCAGCTGAACGAGCTGAAGGTTTGGATAGAAGAACAGCTAAAGATTTCAGATCTGCCCATCTGCTGTTCTGAACTGTTCTCCGGCAGATTAAAGCCAAACACGGGGAACAGATAATGTGCACTCTCAGATAAAACCTTCATGTTCACTGATGCAGATGTTCTCGTCTCCTCAGGAGGTACAAGCTGAAGAGGGCGAAGGGTCCGAAGTGGAATCTGGCCTGTGAGGAGACGACTCGCAGGTCATGTGACCTGACCAGGTTAAACCTGCACTACCTGAGTATTTTCATGCTGCGTGTTCGAGCCAACATGGACGGGCGGCACTCTGAGTGGGTGAACAGGGAGTTCTGCCCCGATAAAGAAGGTAAGAAGTCAGAAACTGTAAATGTTTCTCTACTTCTGATGAGATCTGACCTGAACCTGGACCCACAAAACACCAGAGACTGAATCCTCCAGAACCTCAGAGCTCTGATTAGAGACGACAGGAAGGATCTGTGGGGGCGGCCATGATGGAAACACAGGGGGAAGTAAAGCTGCTGAGGAGCTGGCTGGGGGGGGCGGCAGAGTAAAAAGTAAGCCTCAGACAAACTATCAGTGGGATCAGAACTTCTTGACCCGTGAGCAGCAGAAGGTTCTGATGGTCCCACAGGTTCTACAGGGTTTATGGAGGAGATCTGAAGAGTTTAAAAGAGCCTTCACTTCCTGTTTGGCTGTGTGACCTCTGACCTCTGACAGGAAGCCATCAGTTCTACAGCAGAGTGGTCTACTCAGCTCTGTGTTACACAACAGCATGACTCACTGCTCTTCAGCTGCTTCTTTAAATAACTCAAGAAAACAGACGGAGCAGGTGCATCATGGGAAAAAAAGAGATAAATCAGTTCCACTTCACAATAAGAGCCTCTCTATAAACTATTAATTAAAGCTTTATAAGCAGGTTATTTATGAGTTTGTACAGCATGACTCAGCGTTCATTCATCCGGAGGATAAAAGGAGTTAGTTTTCATCATTTCTTTCTGTCAGGAAGTCTGCAGCACTACGAGTCTGTAGAGACACAACTAATCTCCCTGAAAGAAGAAAAAAACTTGATCTGATGCTTTCTAAGTGAGACAAACTCCTGAATAATCTTTCATTAGAACACTTTATAAAGGGGCTCTTATTGTGAAGTGACACCAATAAATCATTATGAAGAAAATTAATTAAAGCTACTCATTAAAATTAAAATAAAAAAAGAAAAACTGGTCAACTTCATAAAGTAAGAACCCAAATCTGCACATTTCCTCATATCCAGAGTTCAATAAAAACTGTAAACAGAGTTTGCTGCTGATGTGACAGCAAACAGAGCAACAGTGGAGACATCCACAGAAGAGACGGCTGACACTTTACTCAGATGTGTTGAGTAAAAGCTGCAGACAGAAGAACTGTGTTTACACTGACTGAGTACCTGCATTTCAGGACTGCATGAATGGATGTGAGTGGACTGTTGTAGCTCAGGATCAGCTGCTGTAAGGTCTGAAGTCTTACTTTGGAATGACTTCCTTTAATCCAACATTAAAGTCTGCAGCTCTGAGCTCTGAGACAAACCATCCAGAACAACGACTACATGAAATAAGGAGGTTCAATGATTTTTAAAGAGCTGGAAACAGGATGATGAGCTGAAAAAATCTGAGTTAAAAAGATAAACTCTGTTACTGACCTGAAGAATCCGACCACAGCTCTAACATCCCGTCTGAAGGCCAGCGCACTGAAGAGGACAGAGGATGAGGCTCTGACTGATGATGAGGCTCTGAGTGATGAAGACAGAGGACCGAGGATGAAGGCAGAGGACCGAGGATGAAGGCAGAGGACAGAGGATGAGGCTCTGACTGATGATGAGGCTCTGAGTGATGAAGGCAGAGGACCGAGGATGAAGGCAGAGGAC
>NW_023665815.1:5046-5909 GCF_001649575.2 Kryptolebias marmoratus | reverse complement strand
GGGTTTGAGGACCGACGGGACCTACAGAGCGGAGCCTCGTCGGCAGTAATGAGGGCGTTGCTCCGGTCCATCATGGGTTTCCTGCTCCGTCTATGCTCCACCCCTCACCTGTGGTCCTGAGGTTTGGATCAGGACTGAAAGAACCAGATCCTGGATCCAAGCAGCTGAACTGAGCTTCTGTAGAGTAGCCTTAGAGATCAGGTGAGGAGCTCCTGAGACAGAATTTTGCTAAGGAGTTCCTCACCAGGTTCAGGCATCTTGATTAGGATTCCTCCTGGGCCCTTCCCTCTGGGAGGAGACCCCGGGGAAGAACCAGAACCCTCTGCAGGGATTAAAGATCCTCTCTGGTCTGAAGACACCTTGGGATCCTCCAGGAGGAGCTGGAGAGGGAGGTCTGGGTTCTCCTCCTGGACCTCCACCATCCGACTACAGATAGGAGGCAGACAGGAAGGTAGATGGTTGGATGATAGATGGTTGGATGATAGATGGATGGTAGAAGGTTGATGGTTGGATGATGGATGATGGCTGGATGATGGATGGATGATGGATGTTGGATGCAGCCAATAATAGATAAGTTCTTCAGGACAATAACTGAACAGATCACCAGCTGTCTGGTGTCATTGCTGATGATGGTTGGATTATGGTTGGATGATGGATGGATGATGGATGGATGATGGGTGGATGATGGATGGTTGGATGATGGTTGGATTATGGTTGGATGATGGATGGATGATGGATGGATGATGGGTGGATGATGGATGGTTGGATGATGGTTGGATTATGGTTGGATGATGGATGGATGATGGATGGATGATTGATGGATGGATGGATGATGGATGGTTGGATGATGGTTGGATGATGGA
>NW_023665815.1:0-3618 GCF_001649575.2 Kryptolebias marmoratus | reverse complement strand
TCATTGCTCTGCGGCTCCTTTAGGGGGCGCTGAGCACATCAATGAAAGGAAAGCAGAGGAAGTTAACAGCGAACACCCTGAGGTATTTGTGAAGAAGAAGAGAAGGATTGTGTAAAAACCACTCTCACACTTGGGTCGTGTTCAGGCCCGTCAGGAACTCATGCTTTAATAATCAGTTGGTTTGAAAAAGATGACATAAAATAAATAAATCCATCCAGTCTGAGTTCCTTTAAAGTCCGAACCAAGGTCAGGTGTTTCTGTACAACGCTCACGGCGATGAGCGGGTGATCATGCACGGGAAAGAAAAACCCACCTCCGAAAACCAGGTAAGACAGGAAGTGTTCACATGTCCACTGAAGACGACGTAAACCAGAGTCACTCCAGGTTTCATCAGGCCCGTTTACATTGGCACCTCGGCCCAATCCGGTTCTGAAGGGGCTCAGTAACTTCAGATGAATGCTTGTCACCCGCCGGGATCGATGAGCACTCAGTCTGTGATTTATCACACGGACTGAGACAGCTTGGCTGTGGCAGCCATCTTGAGTTGGGTTTACTTTCATTAAAACACAACCAGTGGTTCATGAGACAAACAGACAGGCAGTTACATGATCGCCCGCCTCCCCTGGCAGCAGGTGAGAAACTTCAACTATAAACACAAACAATCAGTTTTAGAGAGGAGGACAGTTTGTGAACAGATCAGCTCAAGTCTTTTCTGATTGGTCCGCTCCCTGATCAGGCCCCGCCCACCTTCAGATGTGTCTTTATTGTTATTTTAGAATCAATAATAGATTTTTTTCACAGAAACTCTTTCCTGCTGTAACCTTATCCTCAGTTCATCATCAGATTTTAGAATAAAAATTGAAAAACATTAGAAATAAAAGTTTCTGCCTTATGGAAACAAGTGGAAATTATTTTAGTTTCAAACATGGAGGAAAACCTCAGCAGCTCTGATGTTTCTGGACTTTTCAACATGTTTTAAATGGGATCAAACTGAGACATAATTGAGACTCCTGGGGACTAAAACCCGGTCCATAAACCTGCATGTCATCAGAACCAGTTCTTTGGGAATCCAAATGAAAATGAGCGTCTTTTCCTGCAGTTTTGTGTCTGTAACCAGCTGCTGAGAGGGAGAGACGAAAGTCCTCTAAAACCAGAACCTGACCCGCCTGGTGACCCAACATCAGCACCAAACTGAACCTCGGCAGCTTTAGTTCAGGTTTTCCTACCAGGCAGAAGGAAAGAGTCGGATTCAGGTGAGCCTGGACGTCTAACAGCAGGTCCACGTGGACGTCTGTCCAGCACCAAGGGGGACGGGGGGCTGCCCCTGACATTAAACATGTCTTTTTCTGCGGGGACAGATGATCTGTGTTAGAACCTGAGCTGGGTCTGCAGGGTGTGTGCGCTGAAGGAGTGAAAAGAGTCGAGATGAGCTCCTGATTTCTCCGACCCAAACGTTGTTCGGCGCTCAGGCCCTGAGAGGAGGTCCGGCTGCTCCGGTGAGGGGCGTGGTGTAGCCGCAGTCGTACCCCATCTCCACCACGGCGTGGGAGCCTCCCACCAGGCGGCCCGCAAAGGGCTGCTCCTGGACCTGCCGCTCCCGGAAACTCTGGATGTAGCTCTGCGAAGCACAAAGTTCAGACTCAGGCTCTGCACACAAACATCGGAGCCTCCGAGCGGACACACTTACCGGCGACAGGACGTCCGTGTCGTAGCGGCGGATGGGGTTGGGCTTGCGACGGTAGGCAGGCTCGGCGTGGAGCTGCTTGGCCTGGTTGTGGTGGGCGGAGCCATGCTGCTGCTTTTTCTTCTTCTTGTTGCGATAGCGGTCGTCCCGCTGCCGGATGCGCATCACCTGCATCCTCCTCTGCTGGCGGCTGATGATGACTGCAGGGGTCAGAGGAAGATTAGAGCTGGCAGTAAAACATTCAGAGAGTCCGTCAGTCTGGACCCGTCTGTTATTCTACAGAACTAAAGCTGGATTTCTGTGGTGACCTTTAAGGAAACAGATCTGCTCACATTTAACTCTGAGCTTCTAAGAGACAATCTGACAGTTTTCAACTCCATCTAAAGAGGACTCAGAAATAAGTCACTTCCTGACCTTTGGTGTGGGAGTATCCCTCAGCCGTCACCTTCCACTGAACGATGACCCCCAGCAGGGTGAGGGAGGGCCACACTCCCAGCACCACCCAGGTCATCCAGCACACGGGCTTCCCCGGTTCCACCTTGATCCGCTCGTAAATGTACAGCACCAGGGCAAAGAGTTCCACAAAGTAGTCCAAGGCCACGGTGATGACGGCGGCGCCGAACACCGCCGTGGACAGCGTGGTGAAGAGGCGCTGCCACTGCAGGGTCAGCACGGCGAACAGCATGCCCAGGCCCAGCAGCACGCCCAGGGGCACCCAGACGGAGCGCGACGGGTCCTCGGACAGCTCCGCCATGCCCACCAGGGTGGCCACGCCCACCAGCAGGCCCAGCAGCAGGCCCACCATGAAGAGGCCCACGCTGCGGACCAGCATGGTGACCAGGCCGCAGAGCGTCCCGATGCCCAGGCCGACGCCCACCGAGGCCTCGGCGCTCAGCTGGGTGTCCAGGACGCGCTCCTTGTAGCAGAGCACGAAGATGACGACGGAGCCGAACATCAGGCCCGTCAGGAACATGACCGCCTTGAAGCAGCGGTAACCTGAGAGGACACATGCAGAGGGAGAGGTGAGAGGGTGAACGCTGGGCGCCGCCGGGCGCTGCCGGGCTCCTCGCCTGTACTCACCAAAGGGCTAGCTTAAAGCTACAAGTAGCAAATGGCTGGCTAAAGGATCAAAGTTGTCAAAAGGTAACTTTCATCTAGTAGAACGTTATCTTTGAATGAAAATGAGCTTTGATAAATTTAGCATTAGCAGTCGGAATCTTAGCATTACTAGGATTAGCAGGACTAGTGTTAGTGGAAGTAAGTTAAAACAGATTTTAAAAGGATTTAAAAACATCTGGGTGTATTTTAATAGTTTTTTTGTCAATAACGATAAATATTTTCAGAAGTCCCAGCAGCCATCTTCTGAATGAGCCGAACGTTTCGATTTATGAACAGCTACAAGAACACAAAGAGGAAAAGAATAGTGTGAACGATGACTCGGCATCGATGACTCGGCATTGATGACTCGGCATCAATTACTCGGCATCAATTACTCAGAATCACTGACTCGGCATCGATGACTCGGCATCGCTGACTCAGAATCGCTGACTCACCGAAGAAGCAGTAGATGATTCCGAAGAGGCAGCACATGGAGCAGACCACCGATGGGACCACCTTGTAGCGCCCGCCGGCGTCCTCGCAGGCGTCCAGCCGCCCGGGGCTCAGCTCCTGGTCCGGAGGCAGCATCATCGTCTCCAGGGTGGTCGTCATAGCAACGGAGGGGGCACAGGAGGGGAGGAGCTGATTGGGAGGGACGTTACAGAGTGATCCTCAGGTGTACGGTTTCACCTGGAGTTAGAGGAAAACAGGATGGACAGGATGGAGGTTAAAGGTCAAGTCTAAAAACTCCCTGAATCTTATAAAATAAAAGATTAAAACATGATTCATGTTGGACTGTTACAGTCTGCTGCTCAGGCAGAGACAAATCAATATTT
>NW_023665814.1:24972-26013 GCF_001649575.2 Kryptolebias marmoratus | reverse complement strand
AGGATGGTGATTGGCCGGCAGCTGTCATGTGTTTTCGTGGTGTTCTGTCTCCATCTAGTGGTGAGGAAGAGGAGTGCCTCTGACTCTGTTCTTGGTTCCTCTCCTCAGGAACGGCGGCGGGCGCAGCGGCGTGTTCTGCAGCGTCAGTATCGTGTGTGAGATGCTGCGGCAGCAGCGCTGCGTCGACATCTTCCACGCAGTCAAGACGCTCAGAAACAACAAACCCAACATGGTGGACCTGCTGGTAAACGGTTCTCTCATTGTTCTCTGACTGGAGGATAGAACCTCAGTTTAGAAAAAGTAGTTTTTTTTTTTTGTTTTACACCTCAGAACATTTAGAACATTTCCAGTGATCAGAAAGTTTTTTATTGAACAATGTTCTTCAGGATCAAATTAAGAACAATAAGATCAAAGCTGAAGAACATCTAAATGATCATCAGGATGTTGGCTTGGAACGTTTTAGATGAAGCTGCTGTAAATTTATTTTTCATTTCTCATCTTTTCTGTTTTACTTGTTGCACTTTTTAATAATTCTAATATCATAATATATTAAAATATAAATTATATAATATAATCCATTAAATAATGTAAAATAATAATTTTACACATTTTTTTAATTTATATTATTGATTTTTATAGTATTTTATAGTATAATAGAACATAGTATAGTACATTTAGTTACATTACAATATATTTTGTTATATTGTGTATAAATGTGTGGCCCACAGTATGTATTATATCTTATAAATTAACTAATAATACTACTTTATTATAGTAATTAGTATATTGCAAAAACAATATTATATTATATTATATTATATTATATTATATTATATTATATTATATTATAATATATTATATTATATTATATTATATTATATTATATTATATTATATTATATTATACAGGTGCTGGTCATAAAATTAGAATATCATGAAAAAGTAGATTGATTTCAGTAATTCCATTTAAAAAGTGAAACTTGTATATTATATTCATACATTACATACAAACTCATATATTTCAAATGTTTATTTCGTTTAA
>NW_023665814.1:5468-23831 GCF_001649575.2 Kryptolebias marmoratus | reverse complement strand
ATTCTAATTTTCTGATATGATGAATTTGAGATTTTCATTTGTTGTCATTTGTAATCATCAAAATTAAACGAAATAAACATTTGACATATATGAGTTTGTATGTAATGTATGAATATAATATACAAGTTTCACTTTTTAAATGGAATTACTGAAATCAATCTACTTTTTCATTATATTCTAATTTTATGACCAGCACCTGTATTTTGAACAGATTGTTGATTATGTGATGATGTTTTTGTTTTTTTACAGGAACAGTATAAGTTTTGTTATGAAGTGGCTCTGGAGTTTCTGAACTCTGCTTAGCTTCAACCAGACGCTCCTTCATCACCTCCTCCTCCTCCTCAGACTGCAGGAGAACCAACTACTGACTGAAGGTGGAGAGCACGGCAAGGAGGAGGAGGAGGAGGAGGAAGGAGGTTTTGTTTTTGACTGAACGGCTGACAGCGAGCGTGGACACACTGACAGACCCACAGCGATCCTCACCTCGTCTCACTTTGTTGTTTTTATTGTTTTGTTGTTTGTTTTTATTGTTTTTTATATTGATAAGTTGAAACTGAAGCAAAAACAAACAAACTTTGGACTTCATCGTCTCATCTGTGATCGATCAACATGATCAGAGGTCAATAAACGTCTGAAGGGGTTCCTTTTGATAAAACATGGCGTCCTCTGCTGACAGGCTCCGCCTCCTTGTTAAAAACTTTTTCTTGTTTACATTCAGTAAAAGCAGCAGAAAAAATAAAAACCTGTGAGATTCTCAGCCAGGAGCTGCAGGTTGAAAATCGTCTTTATTCTGTGGATTCCAACAGTTTTTAGAGATTTTATTCTGGAAAACATCCTGACAGTCAGAACACCTGCTCCAGGTCTGAGCTGTAAGATCCCACCAGGTCCTGACCCGGACTTGATTCTTCATGCAGCGGAGCAGCATGTGTTTCCGGCCGAGTCAGAGGGACCAGCTGCCTCTGTTCTGACCCGTTCTGTCGGGATCATCCTGTTTACTTCCTGCTCACAGGATTCATTCAGCACATCTCCAGAATCAACTCAGAAATCTTCTTTTTTAACTACTGCGGACCGGAACATGAGCCATGTGGAACACCACTTGTTAAATATCACTGACACACAGCCTGGATCTCAGAACAGAACCAGAAAACCAAGTTAAATCCAGTTAAAATGACCAAAGTTTCCAAAATGATTGAACCCTCCTGAAGTCTTAGTGAGTCTGAAGGCCTCAGGAGGGTTATCCTCACCTGTTCGTTCTCTTTTTACCAAACTCAACTCAACCCTTCAGCCCCACAACACACGGGACACTTTCTGGTCTTCAGTACTTCAGAGTACAGGACCAAAGGGCTTTGTTGCCATGGAAACCCTGGTCCCATGTGGCTCTCAGCTGGTCTAACCCTGTAATCCTGGTCCAGCTGTTCCATAGATCTGGAACCATCACTTCTGGGGCTGGTGGAACAGAGAGTTGGTGACATTCGAACTCCAGGCTTTCTGTGGAAACTCTAAGTTCCAAAGAGAAACTTTACTTTAGATCTGATTTTATTTTGGTTTTATTTTCTCAAGTTTCTCCAGTATTTCCTGTTTCCTCACTGAGAACCAGCAGATGTTTATGGGTCACCCTCTGTCCGTCTGTCTGTCTTCTTCTGTGGTTTTTGGTCTTTTTAACATCAGAACCACCTCCACCACTCCATCAAGTTCTGGTTCCGGTGTTTCTGGTTCCATGGTCTCGTTTCAGATAGAAGATGTTTATAATGTAAATAAACAGGAAGAATATTTATTCCTTCAGTTGTTGTCATGTTGCTCTTGTTGTTCTTGTTGTTCTTGTTGTTCTTGTGAAGCACACAGACAGAGACAATCATGGCAGAAGATTTTAATGTTCCACCATCAGAACCACAGTGAGTTCACCTGGTTCTGACCCAATCGGACTCTGGTAATGTGCTGGTTTGGACTGAACCCAGCAGATTTATGGCTCTGATGTAATGAAACCTTTTATTTATGTTGTCTGATTCAAAGAGTATTACAAATAAAACTCTGTATACACACTGCAGCCTGTGACATCACTGATCCCAGCCAATCAGATCGCTGCAATCTGTCCACTGGATGCAGAGATACTCTGATGCTTTTGTTCTGAAAGTCAGACCCTTTTATTTCTTGTTTATGAGTCACCTGGTCCATAATATGAGTTTCTGTCTGAATTTTCAGACTTTTGAACAGATAAAATCTGAGAGTGCAGATTTTAATATTCATGTAGATGTTGAAAGTGATTAAAAATAAGCTTAAATAAAATCTTTGATATTATAGTAAAGTCAGGTGGTTTTATTCTGGATTCAGGGTTTTACACATTGGACTGTGTTTATATTGTGATTTTAGGCTGAATTAATAATTTTTTTCTGTGTAGTTTAAAACAGTTAAAAATGAGTTTTAGGTCAGTTTTTTCCATCCCACCTACGTCCCACGAACTGCAGCGATAAGCTGATCAACTAATAAGAAACCCACAGAAAGAAGGTTCCTTACAAAAATGAACATTCTGTGCTTTAAATCAGAAAAGGCACTTTATAGAACCTTTACAGATTTACGTAAATATACCAGAACAGCTGAAACCATGAAAACAAGGATATTCACAGAATGAACTGTTTGAAACCAAAGATGGGCTTCATTGGTTCAACACCTCTGGAAATAAACAATTTCTTTAGGGAAATAAAGAAAATTTTAAATTTAAATTATAATAAAAGAGAAGATTTTTTTAAATTTATTTTTTAGTGGGAAAAAATCGTCTGTAGTTCCAGCTGTGTCCGCAGGGGGCGGCAGAGAGCCGCGGGCAGCAGAACCGGAAGAAGAAACAAATACTTCCTGTCAGTCCCGGCGCGGCCTGCTGCGGTCCTGCTGCTCTGTTCTGGACTTGTTGTGTTGGGTCGAACAGAACCTTTGTGTTGCAGGGGAAACGTCACAGAGGACGGTGTGCGCACGTGGCGGCTCTCAGGTGAACGCACCTGTTAGTTGCTGCTGTTAGCATCGAGCTAACGAGGCGGACCGATCAGAGGAGGAGCCGGGCTGCAGGTGAGCTGCACTCCGACTCACACAAGTTAGTTTAGTTTAATAAATGAGAATATTACCTCAGAACTGGTCAGATACTGACACGTCCTGAGCCCCACCTGGGTCCTAACCTCCGACCCCTGACCTCTGACCCTAGATGAGCCGTTGGCCGTGAAACCTTCACTGTTTGTGGGGCTCGTTCATCCTCAGCTCCGCCATATTGGTCAGGGAAACAGCTTCCACTGATGAAATGTTTTTATCATCATGTTTATGACCTATTGTGAGGGGAGGGCGATAATCTGCAGCTGAATCTGGTTTACAGAACATCTCAGCTTTCAAAGCTGGAACTCCTCTCTTTTCCTGAAACCTGAAAGCCGTCTTCAGCTTCAGAACAAAGTCCAGATGTTTCTGTTTTTAACCTTTTTAGGATTCACTGTTTCCTGGATGACTGGGAACCTGCAGCAGCAGAGAATGTTGTTTTTGGTTTAACTTTATTTAAATTTATTTACCTGAATGACTTACAAACCAGAATGAAAAATAAGAGTCAACCAGAAGTCCAGAAGCCCCCAGCAGCCGGGCCCTCCGGCTGCTAGGACCCCCCCAGGCTCCTGGGGCCCCCATCCAGGCTGCTGGGGCCCATTCTGGTTCAGGCAGTGAGTGACAGGTGCAGCCGCCAATCAGAAGGCAGAAGTTCTGATCATGTGACTGTTGGCAGGTGCTGGAAGGATGGAGCCTCCTGTAGGAGGAGAGCAGCTCTGTGTCCTCCTGCTGAGAGATGGAGAGGAGGAGGAGGTGAAGAGGAGGGAGGTGGGCTGCCAGTGGGAGAGTCCTGAGGAGGAGGAGAGGAAGGAGGTGGGCTGTCAGAGCGACTCCACAGAGACCAGGGACGCCAGCGTCCAGGTGGACCTGCTGACTCAGCAGCTCAGCTGGAGACACTCAGGTGAGGACGAAGGTGTCTTCAGGTCTGGATGGAGTTCAACCTCAGCACAGCTACAGTTTAACACTGAGGCTTTTACTCTGAAACTGGGGCTTTTATTGTGAAGTTCTGTCTAAAATGTCATTCAGAAGCTGAGGCTGCTGGGCAACATTTGAAGTGTCCAGTGTTTCCATGGAAACCAGACAGAAGATGGGACAGATCAGGACTCTGAGTGCAGTTCTGTGTTTCTGACACCAGAGGGCATCAGAGGCCCGGTTCGCATGTTCCACGCCTGTCAGAACCACCAGAAACCCACTGGCGGCTCATTTAATCCCTGAGTTCTGTCTGCAGTCTCAGTGCAGCCTGACAGGCAGAACTCTGGGCACAGAACCTGATCAGAACTGGACCCAGGTCCAACTGACTCGCTCTCTGTCTGCAGGTTCGTCTGCGATGCTGCTTCAGTGTCTCACGGTCCGACCCGACGGATCGGATGGCGGCGCCCTACTGCAGTACTGCACCACCAACCGGACCAGAACCAGAATCATCCGACCTGCTGTCAAACTCTCTGATGAGCCCACTCAGACCAGGACCAGAACCAGAAAGGGACTGCTACCTCAGAACTCCGACACCACCAGGCAAAGTGGGGCACAACGCCGGCGCCGCCGCAAGTCACTTGACCTCCAACAGGTGGAGGAGGAGGAGGAGGAGGAGGAAGATGTGAGAATGGTGGAAGAAGACACAGGTGACCCCAACTGGACTCCCACAAGAGGTGAGACAGAACAGAACCAGAACCTTTAGGTTTAATTCAGCTGAAACCTTTAAGAACCTGAAAGCTTCTGCATCAGAAGTTGTTTTTCTCACAAGATTCACCAGAAACTGAAAATGTATCCATACTCTCTTCTTTCTGTCTCCTCCCCTCAGGCTCCCAGCGTGCACCTGTGCAGCCGGACTCAGACTCCCGGCGTGCACCTGTGCAGCCGGACTCAGGCTCCCAGCGTGCACCTGTGCAGCCGGACTCAGACTCCCAGCATGCACCTGTGCAGCCGGACTCAGACTCCCAGCATGCACCTGTGCAGCTGGACTCAGACTCCCAGCATGCACCTGTGCAGCTGGTGAAGCTGGAGCCGGACAGCACGGTGTGTGACACTTGTGGGAAGGTGATGAAGAACAAGTCGAGCCTGGCGCGTCACTCCTTCATCCACACGGGGAAGAAGCCCTTCTCCTGCCACCTCTGCGAGCTGCGCTTCAACCGCCGCGACAACCTGCAGCACCACCTGACCCACGTCCACCCGGACGGCGCCACCAAGCGGGAAAAGCAGCGTGCAGCACCGGCGTGGCTCTGCGCTGTCTGCGGGAAGACGTTCAGCTGCCGGTCCCGTCTGAAGACACACGAGGTCATCCACTCGGGAGAGAAGCCGCACCGCTGCGACCTTTGCCCCAAAGCGTACATGAGGGTCAATGACCTGGAGCATCATAAGAAGGTGGCGCACCAATCCGGCGCCGCCAACCCTCAGCAACCCGCCTCGCTGCTCTGTGACCTCTGCGGCAAAGAGTTTAAGTGCAGATCGCAGCTCGTCATCCACTTCCAGATGCACACGGGCGAGCGGCCGCACCTCTGCGACATCTGCGGCCGCAAGTTCGCCCGCCAGTACCAGTTGAAGCGCCACAAGATCCTGCTGCACGCCAACCTTAACGATGGTGAGGAAAGGCCGCTGGTCGACGGCACCTTCGCCTGCGGCGTCTGTGGGAAGCGGCTGAAGTCGGAGGCGCTGCTTACCGCTCACGCTCAGACCCACACGGGCGACAAGCCGCACCGCTGCAACATCTGTCTGCGCGGCTTCCAGCGCGCCGCCTGCTTGAAGCAGCACCACGCCCGAGTCCACCTAAGAGCGAGGGCTGGCGAAGCCTCGCACGCCGCTGCCCGCAGAAAGAGTGCCGCGACGCTAAGCGCCTTCCCATGCCCCATCTGCGGCAGGGTGTTTCGGTTCCGCTCCTTGTTGGCGAGCCACACCCTGGTCCACAGCGACGTGCGCCCCTTCTCCTGCGACTTCTGCAGCCGCAGCTTCCGTCGCCACAGCCACCTGAAGAGGCACCGCGAGGTGGTGCACGCCAACGGAGCGCGCCTGCCGGAGACTTTTGTATGCCACATCTGCGGCAAGGACAAGAAATGTCGCTCGCAGCTGGCCCGGCACATCATCATCCACACGGGCGAGCGGCCATACGCCTGCGACCTCTGCCCCGCCCGCTTCAACCGCAGCGGAAACCTACAGCAGCACCGGAGGCGTATGCACGGTGTGGGCAGGCCGGGGCAAGGTGAGGCTCCGCCCATCCTGTTCGAAGATGATGATGTCATGACTCACGCTTTCGCCTTTAAACAAGAGGAGACGGTTGTTGCCGTGGATGCTGCCGGAGAGCCATGTGACACTGTGCTGAGTGATGATGTCATCAAGCAGGTGGACGCTGCCGGAGAGCCATGTGACACTGTGCTGAGTGATGTCATCGAGCCACTGGATGCCACCTGACTGAGATGCTGCACTGAGCGCGCTCACAACAGAACGGGCTGAACAGCAAACACAGCTGTTGTCATGGAAACCAGACTGGGCAGCTGATTGGCTGCGCCCGGAGGCGATCCCCCTCCTGTTCTGGTTGTTTTCAATAAACTCTTTAACTCGGGTCACTTGTTGTTTTGTTGTTTACAAAGTGTTTGGTACCGGTCAGTCCTGTGGTTCTGACCTGAAACAAAGCCCATCAGAACTATTGATCCGTTTAACATCTATCCATCTTTTGATCTTAAGCTCAGTCCGGTTCTTAAAGACCCACATCATGTTCCAAGGTTCTGTTCAGCTGCTCGATCCGGGTTCTATCATTATGAGAAAAACACTGGGTCCGGTCCAGTTTTCCTTTTTATTAAACATTTTATCGTCATGCACCACAAACCTCCACAGTCACAACATCATACAGATTCATGTACGACACTGAGCATCCAAACAGAAGTTCTGCTGACTGGTTCCAGATCAGAACCGTTCTGCAGAACCAGCTCCATGTTAGTGTTGATTCTAGGGAGCAGCAAAGGTTCAACCAGAACCACCTGAATGGAAACAGTTTACTCTGAAAATCTTATGCTTTTATTTGAAATTTACACTTTTACTCTGAAACACTTATGCTTTTATATTGAAATGCCGATGCTTTTATTCTGAAGCTGAAGGAACCTGGTTGTCTGAGTTCTAACCTTGTTTGATGCTCAGCAGCAGAAATTATTTCACCTTCATCCAAATCTTGATCTGAATAAACAAACTCCCTGCTGATTGGCTGATGGCATGTGTACAGGCTCCGCCCACTCTCACTGTCACCCTGCTGCAGAACCTCAGGTGGTTTGATCAGATCAGGAAGGCTTTATTAAATCCAGCGCCTGGTGTTCTGATGGGTTTTCAGCAGAGAAGAAGAAGGAAACGATTCGATAAGAAACAGGAAACACCAGCTGAAGTTACAAAATAAAAGTCTCTGACGACATCGCGCTGATGTCACACCTCCATGCTGTCAGGTTTGGGCGTCTTGGAGATCCAGAGGTTTGACTGGTCAGCGGGGGTCTTTGTGCGAGGACGACTGTGGGGACAGAGGTGATGACATCATCAATAATCGATCGATAAGTTTCCAACGTAAAAATGATTTCATTTAGTTTTAAACCTGTTGATAAATCTGCTTTTAAATGTATTGATGAAACTAAATCTCCTTCAGCTCCAACATGAAGACTCTCAGGAGGAAACTAAAACGTTTCATCTGTCCATCAACATCTGCAGCGCCACGATCGGCTACTGATCAATTATTGACGAGGGTCTGCAGGAGTCGCTCTGAGGACAAACTACAGACGGAGTTCTGCTTAAATCTCCAAAGTGTCTCTTAACTTATAAAATATTGAGCCGGTTCTGTTTTTGGGTCTAAGAAGTCAGAAATGAAACATCAGAACTTCAAACTCTTCAGAAAGAACTGAGCGGTGTTCCAACACCACATGAATGTTTTAAATGCTCTGAGGGGCATTCTGGGATTTGTAGTTCTTCAGTCCTACCTCCGGCTGAACGTCTGGAAGCAACACGTCCCAGAAGCCACCAGGATGAGCAGCAGCAGCGGGATGGTCGGGATGACCACGTACAGCAGCAACATGCCTGAGGACACACGGGCAGCGTGAGACCCAGTGACATCACTGCAGGTCAAAGGTCACACGTGTTTTTACCTGAAGTTGCTGTCATGGCGACCTGCGGTGGAACGTCCTCGCTGCCTGATGCCTGAGTGACCACGCCTCCTCCTGCAGTCCCTGCTGAGGGCAAACAGGACCCATGGAGGTTACCATGGTAACTGAAATACAGCTGCAGGTGTGCCCCGCCCCTTGCTCACCTGTGCCACGCCCTACAGGTGTGTCTCCGTGTTCTTTTACCAGGTGGCTCTCTGAAAAATTCAAAACACACCTTCACCAGAAGCTGAAGCTGATTAGCTGACCTCACCTGGCCTGACACCGGAGGCTGAAGCTGATTGGCTGACCTCACCTGGCCTGACACCGGAGGCTGAAGCTGATTGGCTGACCTCACCTGGCTCATACTTGCAGATAAAGTTGTGCTTCATGTTGCAGCGGTCGTCGTTCCATTGGTAGAGATAAGCCCCGCCCAAACCAGGAAGTGCAGTCGGCTGATGGTACATGACCACACAGGCTTCGCCGCCACAGGATGGTTCGTCGACATACCAGTTCCTGCAGGAGCATCATCGCCATGGTTACCATCAGATAAATCAGGTGATGCAGTGATGACCTCACACTCACCTAAAGTTGGCCACACTGCCGTCTGTCCAATGGTAGAGCTCCGGACAGGGAGTCAAGGTGTTGTCGACTCCGCCCACCCGAGTCAGGCCGATCCAGAAATCACCGTCTGCTATTCCCCCTCCTCCTCTGGCTCCGCCCACTGCTCCTGACTGCAGGGCCTGGAGAAAGGAGGGAGGAGCTTAAACTTATCACTCGCCTATTCTGTCAGACTGTGTGTAACCACAGCATGTGTGTCTCTTTCACCTGTAACAGGTGTGTGGGTCTCTCTCTCACCTGTACCAGGTGTGTGTGTCTCTCACCTGTAGCAGGTGTGTGTGTGTGTGCCTCTCACCTGTAGCAGGTGTGTGTGCCTCTTACCTGTAACAGGTGTGTGTGTCTCTCACCTGTAGCAGGTGTTCCACGTGTCTCTGCTCAGCAGGACTCTCGATGCTCAGCAACTCTCCTCCATCCATCTCGCACGCCCGTCTGGCCTCGCTGAACGCCACACGGCTCGACACGTCGTGGAAGTAGGCGATCTTATAGCAAGGCTGCTCGGCCCCGCCCTCACACACCTTAGAACCTGCAGACACAAAGCCCCGCCCACAGCATCGTCACTAACAGTGGAGCAGCTGTTCTAGTTCTGCTGATCACTCAGTCATTCAGATCAGGTGAGGCACAGCAGAGAAACACCTGAAACATGGAGGTTAGTCTTCCTCCTGGACCAGGACCAGAATCAGGACCAGAATCAGGACCAGAATCAGGACCGCGACCAGGGTTGGGAACCACTGATCTAAAGCTGCTGTTTGTACGAGTCACTCACACGGTCTCAGAGGGTCTGTGAGAGAGTGTGTGTGTGTGTGTGTGTGGGTGTGTGTGATTAATTCCCCCATCGGAGTAAAACTGCCTCCTCAGAGCTACTTTAAGTGATTAGCTGGATTCTCTTGTGCACCATCATCAGTTTCCTGTTAAAGCCAGTAAAGAGGTCCATATATATCTGTCCACTTATGTCCCCCTCTGTCTGTCCACTCTCCTCCCGTCCTCCTGTCTCTGTCCATCCAGAACGCAGCTGTGAGACGGGCTCAAACTCAAACATCAGAGACTGAAACATGACAAACATTTGATGTAGAACCTAAAACCCACAAAACCAGAACCAGAACCAGATTAAAGCCGTTATTGTTCAGAATAAATCTGTTTCAGAGGAAATAATCTGAAAATCAAACAGATTTCACCTCAGAATTTATCAACGTTTAAACTTTCCAACATTTTTAGAAACAAACTCTTCGTCCCTCAGTCTGTCCTCTTCTTCTCCAGTTTCTCCTTCCACCCAGTGTGTCTCTCTGCTGGAGGACAGATGGTGTCCTCTCAGAGGTCAGAGGTCACACACCCAAACTCTCATTGACTTCCATTGGATCTGAGCTTCAAACAGGAAGTGAAGGCTCTTCCTCCACAAACCCTGTAGAACCATCAACCTGAACCTGTGGAACCATCAGAACCTTCTGCTGCTCATGGGTCAAGAAGTTCTGATCCAACTGATAGTTTTCACTCAGAGGCTGTTGGTCTGAGGCTTACTTTTTACTCTGTGTTTCTGTCTACAGAGATGCCCCTCCTCTTTGTGTGCCCCCAAAAGGCAGGAATCTCCATGGCAACCAGTGGCTGCCCCCATAGGTTGTATAATTTAAATATTTTTCCTGATTTAGAAGTTTAAAGTTAAGTTTTTTTTAACATGGAGTTTCAAAATAAAGCTCATAGACACTCTTCAAAATAAGATTTTTACAGAAGGAAGTCTTGCCTGATGAAAGTTGATCTCTAGATATTTCTAATTTATGTTTAACGGATAATTTATGGTTTTGAATTATTTTATTAGATATTTATTTAATGTATGATCAAATAAGCTGTTTTAATCTGAAATTTGTCTTTAATAAAATGTCGTGTCAGTTGAAGCAGAACATAAATAACATTTTTATTCTGTTTTCTATAGATTTAAAGATCTGAGGAAAACAGGGCGTTATTTATGTAATCCAAGATGGCCGCTGGCTCAATCTGACCACTAGATGACAGTAAATGTTGCACACTGAGCCTTTAAATATAACATAATTAAATGTTAGGACATCATAAATATCACAATGATGCAACAATGAAGCAGCTTCATCTGGAACAAAAACCAGACAATAAGAGTTTCAGACTAAAGGACTTCCTGTTTACTGATCAGCTGGATTCAGCTTTAAAAATATTAATCACAGGAAAAGTTTTCTGATATCAGACAAACAGGAAACAACCAGACTCACCGCTCATCACCCGACCCGAGTTCAGCCCCACCGTTACCATGACGACCCCCAGCAGCAGCATCACCGCGTACACATCCATCCTCTTAAACAAGAGTTTTAATTCAGAGCTGACTTTCAGAATAAAAGCCTGCGGCTGTCAGCGTCTTCCTCTCATGGCGCCACTCTTCTCTGATCTGAACAGCGAGGAGGAGGAGGACGACGAAGGCTTCTGCCTGTCTCCTCCCCCAGGATTGATCTGAGCCCAGCTGGACCCTCCTCTTTCATTAGACCCTGGGGGGCCACCCCCACAGCCTAATCCACTTAGAAAAGGCTGCAGCTGATTGGCTCCTGCGGGTCAGCTGATCAATAACTGAGCGCCTGCAGCACTTCCTCTGGGGGGGGGGCACGTGCACGCTCCTGCTCAGATTAAACTGCAGTTAAACAGGAGAGCCACGTGCACACTCCTGCTCAGATTAAACAGGAGAGCCACGTGCACGCTCCTCAGGTTAAACAAGAGAGCCACGTGCACGCTCCTACTCAGGTTTTTCATGGACCCATGAGCACAGTCTGTCCTGTCTCAGCATCCAGAACCTGTCCAACAACGGGTCAAAGTCCAGTCCCATCAGAACCCTGAAGGGTCGTCAGTCCCTCCAACAGGCTCAGAGACCAGAAACCGGTCTGCGGCAGGAAGTCCAGTCCCATCAGAACCCTGAAGGGTCGTCAGTCCCTCCAACAGGCTCAGAGACCAGACACTGTGGTTCTGTTTGGTTGGGGGACCAGCAGACCTGTTGATAAACCTTCTGAGCAGAAACAGAGACTGGGGAGTTACTGATTGGACCCCTGGAGACCCCAGACCCTCTAAAACCTCACAAACCTCCACACTGGTCTCTAAATCAACTCCCTACAGTCTTTAATCCTCTTTCCGTCCCTGAAACCGTGTCCGACTGGTCTCTGATGCCCCCCCAGAGGAAGTGATGATGACTCTGATGAAAACGTGCAGATTAATGTGACAGCAGCACTTTATGATTCCTCTGATGGAAATCTGAAATCAATGTGAGTCTGAGCTGCTCTCAGTGTCGCTCTGCGGTCCGGATCGACCGGTTCTGGACCGAAACGTGACGTTCGGTCAGATTCGGATGTGATTGAGGGACGGCGCCGACAGCTTTAATGAGAACCGTCAGTTTTAAAGAACCGAAGACAGTTGTAAACTCTGAACATCGTCATAAAGTTTGTGAAAATGTTGTTTTATGACTTGTCCAGGTGCTGACAGGGTTCCTCTGATGCAGCCTGACAGGAAGTGGAACCATCACAGTTTCTGTGTTTCGTGTCATGTGACCACAAGGTGAGGTTTTTCAGAATAAAAGTCTGCCTCTGCGGGAAGCTGTGAGCGTGAAAGTGGTTCCAGTCTGAGAGCGGTCGGATCGTTTTCCTGAAACACTTAGAATGAAACTGGAAACCTGGAAGATAATCCAGTTTGAGGCTCAGAGGAATCCCAGCTGAGGTGGAGGTGGGTCCGTTTGTCCTCCCACACAGGGAGGGGCCGCAGCATTCGTTAACGCTGATTCACCTCCACAGCAGTAATCTGATTACTGACCTAATCCCCAGAGTAATCAGATTACTGCAGTCCACCGTTTCAGATCAGGGTTGGAACCAGAACAGGGGCGTGAAACATTTAACATTTAACTCCTCAGGTCCGCTGATCTGATCAGGTCTGAGTGGGTACCTGATGAAGACCTGGTCCTCCAGGGTCCAGAGTCCTCCGAACTGTCCTCAGTGATCCTGCAGGACAGCTGAGGACACGTTCAGACACACCCACTCAGAGCGTTTTGTCAAGCAGCCCTGGATCAATAAAGTTTCTTTCCTCTCCTAAACGTGGATTGATGTGTCTGATTGAGTCGCAGCGTCCAATCAGCCGGCAGCTGCTCAGACTGCCTGATGACCCATTAACCTGAGGCAGGACCGTGGGGGGGCGGGGGGGGGCATTGTCTTTGGACCCTGTTCTGGTTCTACCAACATACCATGTCCCTGCCGGCAGAACGACACAGCACCGCCACCTGCTGGTCACCAGGAGGAACCTCAGGTGCACGATCTGAACCGGGTAAACCCGGCAGAACTGGAGCTGAAAGCTGAAGAACTTAGGGGACAGAAAGTCTCTGAAACAGCCTGATAAAACATTTAGGTGATGATTTATTGAAGATAAAACTTTAAAAACAGCAGAGACGTGTTCTGTAAATGGCTGAGGGTCATCATGATGTTCCTGATCAGTTAAATTAACAATAAAAACTAAAAACAGATAAAGCCACCATCAGTCTGAAGTCCAGGACTTCAGGACCTGAAACTAAGGAGGAAAGTCTGTGCTGCCTTCAGACACAGACGATAAAAATCTGAAAAACTAAAACTTTTTCCTCCTGATTGTCTTTATCTTTATCCCTGTCCTCTTCCTCAGCCCTCCAGCTGCCACTGCTGAGCCTGAGACCCGTCACATATCGCCATGGAGACGTAACCCTTCGGTCCCACCGGCTGGGAGACGGAGAGACACTGTCCCACAGAGACCTGGTAGAGCCGGTTGGACTTCTGCAGGAGAGAGCATCAGCATCATCATCATCATCATCACCCCACCCCCCCACCACAATCCCGCTCCTCACCCCCAGGCTCCACTGCTGCGACCCCCCTGAGCCGTGACACTTCATTAGTCTGGGGGGGTCAGAGGTCCTGACCTCTGAGACGTCCAAACACAGAAGACCTGCAAGGACCAGCTGCTTGTCTTCATCGTAGGCCCAGTCCTGCACGTCACATGGTTCAGGTCACATGGTGCGTTCAGGTGTATCAGGACTACAGAACTGAGCTGCGAGGTCATGTGACCACGTTACCTGCTCGCTGTCTCTTGAGTCACATGGTCTCAGGACGACGGCCCCGCCCTTCTGACTGACTCGGCCCTGGGCTACCAGACAGCGTCCGGTTGCTAGGTTACGGAGCTGGAAGATGGAAACACACAGGCTGAAGTCCCGCAGGAAGCTCAGGCGTTTGTAAATCAGGTAAACGCTGCAAGTTGTGTTTAGGTACCCGTCCTCGCTGCAGGACTTTAGGCCTCTTCAGGCCCTTGTTGACAAACAGCGGCTGCTGCTTGTTGCCGTTGGCGACCGCCTGCATCTCAGGGTAGACCGTATCTAGGTACCAGCGAAATGAACGACACTGCAGCCGCTTCCTGAGCGCCGCACGCTCGCTGATGTCTCCATAACTGCGCTCACGCAACTCTGGACGTAGAGACAGAAACTGCTCCTGATTGGACAAGAAAAAGACAGGAAGTGATGTCAGAAGGTGCTGCGGCAGCCCTGTGTGTGTGTGTGTGTGTGTACCTTGTATTCGTCCATCCACACGTGTGCCAGCCGCAGAGAGTTGTGAGCCATGGTGTCCTGTCCTCCCGGGGACCCGTAGGGACGCCGCTTCCTGAAAATGTGACCCACTCTGGAACACGGGATGATGAGGAGCTGACCGCCACACATCCAGATCTGAGGACAGAGGATGGGGACAGATGTCCACCCACAGGAGAGGTAAGGAGACACAAGAAGTGTGGACGGTTCCTTCATGTCAGTCTGACGACACCTTCACTGACAGTCTGTAAAAAGCATTCGCACCCTGAAGGAGATCTCCAGGTTCTCTCCTCCCCAGATATCCATTCCAGCGTCGTATTGGCCGAGCTCGTTGAAATACTTCCTGTTCATGGCAAACAGGCCGCCGGCCATGGTGGGAGACCTGAGGGGCAGGAGACGCCAGGGGAGGACACGGGGGGGCGAGGTTAAGGTGTACGATCTGAACTTTAAATTCTCTGTAACCTAAAATGGAGAAAGTCGGTTGGTTTGGTTATCTGTTACCTGATGGGTCCGGAGGCCCCCTCGGACCCGTTGAGTTCTGACGGGGGGACAGGGTCCCATTTGAAGTGGAGCCCCCAGTTGAAGCCCCCCCTGACGATGGGCGAGGGCGAGTAGGCGAGCGTGTCGGCGGAGATGATGTCGATGACGGGGCAGACCACGGTGCGGCGGTCCTTCTGGATCGGAGCCAGCAGGGGCTGCAGCCACGCCTGGTTCACCTCGCAGTGGCTGTCCAGGAAGACCAGAACCTCACCTGGACACAAACACAGGTAAGTCCTGGATCACCTGGAGGCGGGGCAGCACAGGTGGGAGGGAGTCAGGAGGAAGCAGGTACCTGTGGCATGGGAGGCTCCTATCATACGTCCTCTGATGAGACCTTCTCTTCTCTGGTTCCGCACCAGGTGGACCTTCGGCTGCAGCTCTGTCCTGACGTACCTGTCCAGGTCGTCCTTCAGCTCCTCTGCAGCATCAACAGAACTCACAGGTAAGCTGCGGGCCTTTAACCAATCACATCACAGCACTCAGGTGTTCGTTACCAAGCTCGCTGTGGTCGTCCACCAGGATGATCTCGTGCAGCAGGTAGGCGGGGGTTCGGTCCAGGACGCTGTGGATGGTCCTGAGCAGGGCGGAGAACGCCTCGTTGAAGAAACAGATTACTACGCTGGCAGAAGGTAGAGCCGGAGGGTGGGACCTCTGCCGACACCTGAGAACGAGTTAGGACAGTGAACACAGGTGAGTCATCGGCATCTTTCTGAAGACATCATCTAAAGCTCTGCTTCAGGTAAAGATCTGGTTCTGATCTGAGCGGAAGGAGGTTCTAGCTGCCTCCAACAGTCCGATCAGCACCCGGTCTTACTGCGGGTCTCTGGTGTCCGGCAGGTCTCGGTGGTACCCCAGTCTGTTGGAGATCAGGACGTTGAAGGCGTGCCGATGGTATCCGGTGTCCCTGACCTCCTGATCCGCCTCGTTGAAGATCATCCCTGCAGACAGAAACAGAACCTGAAACCTGGTCGTTCTGGACTTAAAGCCACATTCAGGATTCATCGACTCACCACCAACACTCACCCATCTCTGGCGATAGCTCCGCCCCTTTACTAGCTGCCGGAGGCTGACGCCCCTCCCTGTGGTCGGACAGGCTTCTGCTGATAGGCTGGTTGCGGTGCTGCATGGGGCTCCTGTTTGGCTCCGCCCCCAGGGAGAAGTAGAGGAAGAGGAGCACGGACCAGGTTGCCGAGGTAACGAGGCAGCCATAACAGAAATACCGCAGCGTGACACTGGGCATGGTGGCCGAGCGAGCATCGCCTCACATTACACTGCAGAAAGAGAGGAAGTCTCACCTGTGTGTCCAACACACCTGAGGGGTCAGAGGTCACACTGACTCAGAGGACACACTTCTGCTGTTTGTTAACAACGGTCAGGTGGACTCACTCTGCATACTGACCTATAACCAATAAAGGATGAGAAGCAGGGTCATGTGACTGCAGCTCAGGTGCCATCATGTGAGCTGATTAATATTTGGCCAATTGTCCTGAACGCATCACGGATTTATTCCTCCCAACAGCCACAAGTCGGCGTGTCCTCATTCAAAACTCCAGCAACCTCTCGTTGGTTTTAAGGATTCATTCAGATTTAATGAGCTGCAGCACTGATGTTAACAAAATGAAGTTCTTCTGAGATTCGGAAGGAACTTCTCTTCAGCTCGGCTCAGATAAAACCCACCCATTTACCTGTGCAGTCACCTCACCTGTGAACACCTGGAAAGAAGCAGCTGCTGAAACCTGAACTCAGTTTAACAAGCCAAATTAAACCTAATGCTTAAGTGATTTTAAAAAAAGACTAAGTCGGTTGTTAATCTGAGGTTTATCTCTGAGATTCGGCTCGTTAATCTGTAATGTTTCGTTTTTTAAACAGAGATTAACGTGAAGGTTTCTAATTTATTGTGTTAAATTCAGCTGCGGTTCCTGCAGTAAAACGGCTAACAACAAGGAGAAACAGGGAAATTAACGAATTATAAACTCAGATTTAAAACAGATTGAACCAGATTAAGCCTGTTTAAAAGTGAGGCTGAGACAGTTTTAGCTAGAAATGTTTTTAAACTTCATCCCTGACAGGAAACTAACGGATTTCAGGTCCCGTAGAAAAACCTCTATCCGATAATGGAACTCTTTAGCTTAGCTAGCATTAGCTGCTCTCAGTCAAACGCACTGAATCAGGTTTTCATGTAAACACAAAGTTCTGATGTTCGGTCAGCTGTCTGACACACCGGACTCGTACCTGCTCCGTGTTCAAGGTCCATCAGCTGTTTGCTCAACGGCACTCCGACAGAACCTCCGCGGGCAGCGGGCTGTTAGCCAGGTCGGCTAAAATCAGCAGGTTTTCTAACAGAGTTCTGAATGGAGTCCCCGCGGAGACACAAAACTGTCCCAGCTCTGCGCAAACGCACATGAATCACGTGATCTCAGCTTCCGCTTTCAAAATAAGACAAGTGGAAGTTGTCAAAACTTTCAACATAAAACTTAAAACACCCAAAGATTTCAGGCAGCTTCTGTAAATAAGAGTATTTCTGTGATTAGTTCACTGTCTGCATAACCAGTGGGAAAATACAGAATATTAAAAGTAGACATTAAGAATAAATCTATAATTAAATTAATTATTTTATTGTTAAATAAGGTCTGTTTAAAACGGTATGAAGGTTCCACAGAACTTTCTGAGGGAATGAATTCTGTTCCCCCGGTTCTCCTGAGTCCAGCAGCAGCGGGAGCGCGCCTCTGTGCCCGCTGCGCGCCACCGCGCTCCGTCATGGAGCCGCTCATCTCCCAGCGGTTCTGGAGGATCCGGACTTTCTGAGACCTGGACCTGAAAGCTTCGGTCCGGCTTCAAGAGCAGCAAACGGTTCCGACCCACAACTGAGCTTCTGCTGCGGGAGTCTGGTTCTACACCCGAACCTCCCGGTTCCGGAGCGATTCTGCAGGCGGATCACAGCCCGCAGGTGAGCCTACAACCGGAAGTGACATCACCACCGACCGCTCAAACGGAAAACGCCCGCAGAAATTCCCAGCTAATATACTGTTAATTTACAGCAGAACCAACTGGGTCAGAACCTGAGCGGACCGCCTGATGGGGAGCACTGAGGATGAGGAGGAGAGGAGCAGCAGGAGGAAGAAGAGGAGGCCGCTCAGACTCCACATGCCGGTTAGTTTACCTGCTGCAGGTGAGGGGGCGGGGCCTCAGCAGGGTCAGAGGGTGGAGCTGGTTCTGTACAGGTCTCAGGTTTGGTAACAAGGTCCACGAGCTGGTTCCTGATTTAAAGGTATATTACAGCTATTTTAAAGAGGGTTTCTGAATAATCAACATCTTACCTGCTGTAGATAGCATCAGTTCTGGACCAGAACCTCAGACTGTCCGGTTCCACTGGGACCGGAACTTCAGACTGTCCGGTTCCACTGGGGCCGGAACCTCAGACTGTCCGGTTCCACTGGGACCGGAACCTCAGACTGT
>NW_023665814.1:1898-2664 GCF_001649575.2 Kryptolebias marmoratus | reverse complement strand
AACTTCAGACTGTCCGGTTCCACTGGGACCGGAACTTCAGACTGTCCGGTTCCACTGGGACCAGAACTTCAGACTGCCCGGTTCCACTGGGACCAGAACTTCAGACTGCCCGGTTCCAGCAACACCCCAGTTACTGCAGGCAAGGTCCCGGTCCATCCATCCCTGATCCAGCCTACTGCACCCAGGATCCGGACTCCCAGATGCTGAAGACTCACCTGTGACCCAGAGGGAGGAGTTGGGAACCCTGAGACTCCCAAACCAGACCCCCTCCTCTCTACTACTGAGATCCGGTCCATGGACACTACAAACAGAATCCAAGACCACCGGGGGTTCTAGTAGAGTCCAACCCGCTCATAGCTCTTCTCCAGAACCACCAAATCCATGTGGACTGGAGTCAATCTCCCACGACCCCTTATCAACTCCTCAAAAATCAAGATCTGGTCGACTGCTCCAGGACCTGGACCAAAGATCCTCCTGGATCTGAGGTCCATCAGTTGGTCAACAGACTCCAGATGGTCTAGAACCTTTCAGAACCCTCACCCCGACTCTCTCGCTGACTGTGCTTCGTGGTCTTTGAGCTCCAGATGAGCCTGACCTGCTCGTGTAGAGGACCTTCTTCTGGTCCAGTTTCAGCTGAGGACCAGATGTGACAGAACATCTGCAAAGTCTGGACTGATCTGAGGTCAGCAGGGTCAGTCTCACCTCTGGGTCTACAGAGTTTACCTGCATGTGGTTCAGTCAGGTGATGGGGGAGGAGGGGGAGGGG
>NW_023665814.1:0-1656 GCF_001649575.2 Kryptolebias marmoratus | reverse complement strand
GGGGGAGGAGGAGGAGGAAGAGGAAGGGGAGGAAGAGGAGGGGAGGGTAAAGGAGGAGAAACGTGAGGAGTGTTTGAGTCCAGCCTCAGAGGAGTGAACGGACTGAAGCTTTCTGAGGAGGAGAGGTCAGGGTGAGTTTCTCAGAATTATCTGAACGGTTCTGATCCGACGGTCTGAGCTCACCTGGACGTGTTCCTGTCAGGTGATCATGTGATCAGTCAGAGGGTTCAATCATGGCGTTTCTGTGGTGAAGGTGTTTTATTTGGAGCTCATTTGGTTTCTGCTGTCCATAAACACCGAGGTTCTGCTGAGAGAACAGTTCAGTTTGTTCTGCACGGGTTGATCAGAACCTCCTGTTTGTTCTGCAGAGAACAGAAAGTTCTGTCCTTGATAGTTGGAAAGAATCTACATTGATTTTCACTTTGAAATCAAAACTTATTTATTTCGACTGATAATGAAATCATGAGTCTCATTTTAAGTGAATAAATATAAAAATAATTAAATTCTGGTTTTACTGATTCAGCTTTTATCTAAAAGATTCTGTTCTTGTCCAGTTTTGGTCCAGTTTATGAGCTGACTGGATTATTAATAAATCAGAAATTTATCTTTAGCTGGACCATAAAACTTAATAAATGGAAAAAAACATTTTTTTTTAGAAATAAGAACAAATAATAATATTAAAACGGTGTTCTGTTTTCTAAACCGTGTTTCTTAGGAAACTGAAGGGTTTTATAGGAGACAAGTAAAATAAAAGACTGTCTGTCCTTGTATTAATTGGAGTTAATTCACAGCGGGTGATATGCATTAATTCACGGCGGGTGACTTGCATTCCTTTGAGGAGTGTCATTAGTTTGGATCACATCTGGAGCTGAAGTCTCTCCCAGTGAACATCTGCAGGTTCTGTGAGTCAGAACTGAACAGAACACAGTGTGAGCCCAACAGAACCAGGATATTCCAGGTGATGCTCTGTGAGATGTTCTTCTCCTTCAGAACCAGCCGTCATTCTTCTGATCTGAAGCTCACATTTTCACAGAAACCTTCATCACAGTGTGTGTGTGTGTCTGCGTGTGTGTGTGTGTGTGTGTGTGTGTGTGTGTGTGTGTGTGTCTGCGTGTGTGTGTGTGGGTGGGTGGACACAAAGCTGAGCTGTTGGGTTCCCACAGCAACCAGAAACTCCTGAGAACCAGAGAGCTGCTGATGGTGGTGATTAAACCCTGAGTTCTGCCTGACAGGATGCCTGACTCAGCGTTAGCTTAGCTTAGCATAATGACTGGAAACAAAGGGAAAGTGTTAGCCTGGCAGCTTTCACAGCTCCTGGATCAGATCTGCTGACACGGACAGTTTCAGGTTCATCAGCAGATATTCTAACATTTCCATCAGCTCCTCTGTGTTTACACCTGAAACTGTCCCATGATGCAACAGGAGAGGGGGCGGGTTCATGCGTGTCCCAGCTTTATGGGCTGAAGACAGTCCTAGGAGGTCCAGGAGGACTCAGACCCACTGACTGGTTCTGGACCATCTGTAAGGATCCCATGGTTCTCACAGAGAACCGTGGTCTGAACCAAGAGGTGGTGTCAAAATGGGTCAGATGATGGATCAAGGGACAAACAGAACTGGGTCAGAGGACATCAGTCAGAACAAACGGTTCTGTTACCG
>NW_023665813.1:24866-26423 GCF_001649575.2 Kryptolebias marmoratus | reverse complement strand
TGGCAGAGCCTCCTTGTTGTTCATGTAATCTGAGTACTCCTCCTGAGTGTCGAAGTCCCAACGACCCAACGGACCTTTTTTATTTCCCTGAAACAAACAGAACTTTTATCATCTCCCTGTTCACATGAGGCGGAGATCCAAGCAGAACTGCATGCTGGGAGCTGGAGTTACCTGGTCCATCTTACTGTAGTCCACCTCTTCATCACTGTCCACTGCCAGGTCGTCCATCCTGGAGACAGAGACAGAGGCAGACTGATTTAAAAACAATCTCTGAAAGACATGTGGTGTGTGTGTGTGTGTCTTACGTCGCAGGGTAACACTCTGCGTACGAGTTGGAGCCTCCAAAGAAGTCTCCCAGCTGCTCCTTGCTGGAGTCTCTCCTCTGAGGCCCGGTTCTGAGCAGTTAAGGTCCAGAACCACAACGATGCTTCAACATCCTGTAGTCAGGTTCGGATCAGTTCTACGTTCTAATCTAAACATGTGCTGAAGAACTCTGACATCAAAGAGTTTAAGGACATGACAGGAAGCTCCGCCCCCTGCTCCAAGCGACCAATAGGAAAAAAAGGATATGACTCCTGGCCCTGCCACTGGCTGCCTGCTGCTCCACCAAACTTCTCGTTGATCATCTTGATCTGGTCTCGGACCGATCCAGGACCTGATCATGAACCGGGTCTGAGTTAGAACGGACTGTAACAGTTTCAATAAAGTTTGATTCAAAATACAGACGTACCTGCGTCTACATCAATCAGCTGGTGCTCATCTGCTCGAGGCTTCTCAAAGTAGGTGTGTCTCCTGTTCTTACTGTCCTCCTCTCTGTCTCTGTCCCGCTCCCGGTGCCGGTCTTTGTCTCTGCTGGGTTTGGAGCTGGACGTGTTGGACGGGATGTAGTCCCCAATGTCATCAAAGATGCTGAAACCCAAACAGAGGCATTGCTCGGACACACTTTCTGAGACACAGTTTGTTTAACAAAGATCCTGAAACCCAAACAGAGGTATCACTCTGACCGTTTCATTAACAGACAAGTCTTTATAAAACTGACCTGAGATCAGCTTCAGGAGCCCTCTTATCGTCCAGTTTACCTGAAACACACAGAACCAGGATCAGCTGATGAGGACAAGTCCCAAGGACACGTCCTCAGGTTTTATAGAAGCTCACCCTTGTCCTTCTTCTTGATCTTCTTGTGTCTTGTCCCCTGTCTCAGGTAGGACAGGATCTGAGTCAGCTTGGAGATCACAATGTCATTGGTGGTGAGGGTCGTCTGAGCCTAAAGGACGGACAGAGACAGAGACGGAAAGATGGACAGACATTCAGAAAGGTTACATCACCAACTGGAACAGGTCAGTCAGATATGGAGTTAGGTCCTCCATGCTGGGACACGTGTCTAACTGGGACACGTCTGTCTAACTGGGACAGGTCTGTCTAACTGGGACATGTCTTACCTCCATACTGGGACAGGTCTGTCTAACTGGGACAAGTCTTACCTCCATGCTGGGACAGGTCTGTCTAACTGGGACATGTCTTACCTCCATACTGGGACAGGTCTGTCTAACTGGGACA
>NW_023665813.1:13970-23609 GCF_001649575.2 Kryptolebias marmoratus | reverse complement strand
GTCTAACTGGGACATGTCTTACCTCCATACTGGGACAGGTCTGTCTAACTGGGACAGGTCTTACCTCCATACTGGGACAGGTCTGTCTAACTGGGACAGGTCTTACCTCCATACTGGGACAGTCAGCCTTGCTGCGGATCAGCGTTGTCGGGATGTCCGTGTCTGTGAACTCGTCGTCCAGGTCCACCACGTACGCCATCCTGCCGGGCAGGAAGAGCTCGTTCCTCTCCTGGACTCCAGACCTGAAGATGACTCTGAAGATGTTCCTACCTGAGGACGAGGAGGAGATGAAGGTTGTTGTTGAGCAGCTGTTTAGTGTATCAGAGCATCGTCCATCATTCTGTTGGATCCGGTTCTAACGGGGCTTACCGAGGCGAGTCTTGAACTCGATCTTCTCCTCTGGCTCCAGGTCCTTCCTGACACACACAAACATCACTTTCTTTTCACTGACGGATTTTATGAAGCAGCGGCAGGAAGTGAAAGGTTGAACCCGATCCTTACTTGGTTTCTTTCTGAACTTTCTCCATCATATCTTCTTCTTCCTTCTCCTTGCTGGTGATTTCAGCTCTCACCTGGAACAGACAGGTTCAGGTGTGTTACAGAGCCGGAGGGTCCACCTGAGCAGCGTGCACGGCTCCAACACTCAGACTGACCTTCTGCAGCAGAGCAAAGTCCAGACCTTTCACCAAGTGAGTGTGCTCCATATCACCTCCCAAGAACTTGGACTCCTGGATGAGCTGCCGGCGTTTCTCTGCTGCAGACTTGTCTCTGAAACAAACATGAAGTCAGATCACCCAATGTCTCATCTTCAGAGACGGGTTTCTGTCCTCAGCAGGACTCACGCCTCAGCGGTGGGTCCGACGGCTCGGTAGTTGGCCGTGGTGCTGATCAGCTCCGTCTCTTCGTAGTCCTTGTTGACGCCGTCTCGTCTCTCTCTCGCTCGGTCCCGGTACTTCTCAGCCAGCTCCCTCTCTCGCTCCATCTCCTGCTGACGTAGCTTAGCGTAATAACTGCAGGAGGAATGATAATTGTAAATGCTCTGCACTTGTACAGCACTTTATGTAGACCAAGGACTCCAAAGCGCTTCTACTACATTCAGTCCTTCACCCATTCATCCACCCATTCATGGCGGTGAGCTACGTTGTGGCCACGGCTGCCCTGGACTGATAAAAGTGAGGCGGCCATGACGCCGGCGCCAAAGAGCCCTCTGACCGCCGCCAGGAGGCAAGGCAGGTGAAGTGTCTCAGCCAAGGACACAACGGCTGAGGCAGACAGAGCGGGGGTTTGAACCAGCAACCCTGCGGTTACAGGAAGAGCCACTGCTGCCCTTAATCAGTGATCAATGACTCAAAACTGATCAGGGTTTGGATCATTTGGGGTCTATTCAGCCTCAGACTGAATGACCTCATGTCTGTTAGCGAAACATCAACAGGAGTTTTATTCAGCTGTAAAAATATTTATCAGAACCAATAAAAGGTTCTGATCGAGTGTTTTTATTACCCGATTAAACAAGAAGGTTAGGACGTTCTTCTTGGGTTTATTTTGACAGTAAAAACATCAGTTAAACTACTGGTTCTGTTGTTTCTCCTCTGATATTTTATTGATCCTGAACACGATTCTAAAGTCCAGTTCTGACCTCTTCTTCTTCCTCCTCCTCGCTGCAGGATCTTCATCCTCGTTGTAGTCTCTTGGCATTCTGGGAAGTAAAAACAAACATTTATTTTAACTCTGTTGATTCAAACACTCGTTACCAAGTGTTCCTCATATCCTCACTCACTCATGGTGTCGGGACTTGGTGGGCGGAGCCGTGGTGGGCGTGGCCCGCGGCGTCATCAGAAGCTTCCTGAAGTCATCGTTGGTCAGTTTAGACCTGAAAACACAGAAAGAGCAGAGGTAAACAACAACAACAACAACAGCAGCGTGTAAATCCGTGTGAGCAGAACTCACTGAGCGGATCCTCGGTGGTCGTCCACATCGTGGCCCTCAGGGGCCAAAGGGTTGGAGTAACTCTCAGCTGTAAACCAGACAGGATGTTAGAGAACAGGCGGCCAGCAGGGGGCGCTGAAGGTCTCAGTGGGACACTTTGTGTCAGTTTCTGTCCGTGAGGCTGACGCCATGTCTACTTTTAAGACTTTCCTTCTTGATCAGTCCTATAGTTAGGGCTTGTTTGGGTTTCCTGAGCTCTGTCCACATGTCCTCTCTCTGCTGTAATTCTCTCTATTGTTGACATGTTTTTCTTGGACTTTCTGTTGAAACTACACTTGGACCACTTCCTGTTTGTCTGTGTCTCCTTCCTGTCCTCTAACCCTGCCGGTCAAAGCAGATGGCCGCTCGTCCTGAGCCTAGTTCTGGTTCTGTTGGAGGTTTCTTCCTGTTTAAAGAGAGTTTTTCCTTCCCACAGTCACCAACATGCTGCTCAGGATGGGAGACTGAGGTGAGAGAAATAACTTTTACTGACTGGCTTTTATTAAGTTGTGAATTGGATTATATGCAAATAACTGAATTCAATGTTATGCTAAAATGTTGATAATTATTGATTTCTAAAAGAATTGTTTTAAACAACATTCTCATAGATAACTGTTATACTGACAGATGGATTCATGAACAGTGAACAGAACTAAAAACAGCTCATGTGGAAACTCCTGAGAACTTATCTTATTATTGATCAATGATTCTACAAAAACAGGAACATGCAGAGCATCTGGACCAGGTCTGAGGTGGATTGCATTTTGACAACCACAACAGGTCGTGAACGAGGTTTCACTAATTATATTCAGTGTTTTAATACCTGTATGATTATAAGGTTCAGATTTAACAAGACCAGGCTGTGGTGTAACAAAAAGCGTTGAGCAGCTGATCAAGCAAAATTAAAGTTGACATTTCAGTAGAGATCAACCGACCTTTGATTCAACAGCATTAATAAAACTCTGAGCTGTAGCTGAACGGAGCCTTAAATCAGCTTCAAACCGGAGAAAGATGAACGGAGGCTGGCGCGATGCTCCCAAAGGAGGAGAGCTAAACTAAGATAAGCTAAGCTAAGCTAACTGAGCCTGCTGGTCCCAACAAAAGAAATACATAAAATATTTACAAGTGTTAAAAACATACATGATACTTCCGGAATTATCTACTACAGGTCTTTAGCACTGTAGCATATTTAAAAATAAAATCGTTTTATTTTGGCCTAAAACTGCTAACGGAGTGTTAGCATGCTAACAGACTTACTCTCGGGCATCTCTGCGGTCAGCAGCTGGCCTCCTGCGGGCTGAGGAGACTTCGATCCCGGCAGAGGAAGAAGCTGAAGCTCGGTGCCTCGGAGTCTTTACAGCTCGGTGTTTATGTTTTCGTTATAACGTTGTGTTGTAAGCTTCTCTGCCCTCGTATTTACCTACAGCGCCGCTGAGTCAACGACGTCACTTCCGGAAGTAAAAGTTCGGACACCGCCCCCTGGAGGACGGTGAGCGCACTGCAGCAGGAGAAAAACAACAGCTGGATCCACGGATTCTTACATTTACAAAGTATGAAAAGTCTTTTGCTTGTTGCTTTATCTTCATTTCTTATTATTATTCATCTGTTCCTGCTTCTCAGGTCTACATTTCAAAAACGTTGAAACATTAATACTTTTATTATTTTAGAGAACTTTTAATATATTGCTCGTTATTAATTTATGAATTATACACAAATATAAAAAATCGGTCCATTGAAAATTACATTTTTGAGTCTGAATAAATCATTTAGTAGAAAATAGATTTAGTCAAAGATCAAAACTATCTGACTCTGTAGTCCCGTAGCAGCGCCTCCTGCAGGTCAGAGGAGTCACTGCAGCTCCACCTACTGAAGGTTCTCCAGGACCAGCTGGAGGTTCTGATCCAATAAACCTGTCAGCTGCACAGTAACTTACCTGATTTGAAACATCTGTGATTCAGATCAAAAAACGTCAATTTTCTGTTAAAAAACAGATAAAAAAGTTTTTTTTTAATCAACAGGAAGTTTAATGTTTGTTCTTCAGCTGTTTTTTCTTTACTTTCTGCAAAAAACATCCTGATTTAAAGATAAAACGTGTTTATTTTGGGTTTTATAAAATATATATTTCTAATTTAATTCTGTTTAAGCAACACTTACACAGATTTCTCATTTAGTTTTCTGCTGTTTTGCTAAACTAAAAACTTTAAATATTCCATCAGAGGCTGAAGCAGCAGCTCCAAATTCTGGAGCAGGACTCAGTGAAACCCAAACCAGAGTCAGTCCGGATCCAATCAGGATCCAATCAGGATCCAGTCCGGATCCAGTCCGGATCCTGTCATTCAGCTGAACTCAACTCACTGAACACACACACTCTCTCTCACGTACGTATTAAAGATAAGAAGAAACGTTACAAACACCGTCTGATGGAGTAAAACACAAGTTAACGGCTGGCAGCAGTGCACGTGACTCTCACTCCCCTCTGCGTGAAAGGACAGCAGCAACAAGCTCCCGTTGGCTCACGTGCGCCCCCTTCAGTGCAGCAGAGTACTGCCTGCCTCACCCTTCGCCTTTTCACCGCAGTTTTATGTCCCCTCAGCAAAACTAAATATGTTACTAACAAACATTAAACGTAAATGGTTAAAGACATTAGCCAGACTGTGGAAAATCAGGCTATATAAACCATTATATTGGCGACATGCAGAGGTACGGCAACAGGCACGGGCCAATTGCAGTTTGTGATGGATTGCACATTCAGAGGCTCGGCTCGTTGCTGCAGCACCTCATGTTTCACCCTCGTATTTATACAGGAAATATGCAATTTCAGCGATTTTGACTATAAAAACGTTCAAAAATTAGTCATACATAAAGATCAGTGGACAAATATTAATATTCATTTTAAGTTATCTTTTGTTTTTCTTGTCATGATGGCAGGTGAGGCTCTGCCTCCCCTGACCGCACGTCCCTGCAGTGACCTCCCAGGAAGACCCAGATCAGTTCCAGAACCTCAGGAACCACCCAGAGACCCAATAAACTGGTTCCCTTCAAACTGAGACCAGTGGCACCGCATCAGAACCCGTCAGAACCAATCAGAACCAGGCAACTGTCATATCTTTATTCATATCAACACATTAACAGGAAACAAAGTGAGAGGACCAGAACCAGAACTCAGAGGGGCAGGGACTAAGATTTGGACTGAGCCAGATTCTGCAGAGCGCTGGCGACCTGATCAGCTGACATGTTGTCCACGGAGATGCTTCTCTCTTTACCGAAATCTGAGTAAACAAACAAACAAACAAACAAAGAAAATCAATCATCTGACATCAGTCTGAGTTCTGATCTCCAGAAAGGAAGCAGAGTGAGACCTCTTGATAAAACTCCCATGGTGCCGAGCGGCAGGACTCACCGTATCGGGCCCAGAGACGGGCCTGGACTCCAGAACACTCCCGGATCAGGATGGGGAAGTCTGGGTTGGACTTCTTTAGGGTCACGTAGTTCTGCTCCACAAAGTCCCTGCAAGACACGCCCACACATCAGGACACGCCTATTTATTTTAATTTCCAGAAGTAAGCAGACTCAGGGGTAAAAGAGCTTCGTTTTAACTTTTCAATCAATCAGTATAAAAGTATTTTGTATTTATTTATTAATAAATCCACCAGGAAACAGAAGATGAAACACTGATGTTTCCCGGACTCTCAATCTTTAGCCAGTTTGTTTCCAGGAAACAGTTTGCTCCTATCGTTTATTTTTAGAACTTAAAGATTTTCTGCAGCAGGAATGTCTCCATCCATCTTTTATTTTAATCTTTTATTTTTAGAATTTCAGGATTTTCTGCAGCAGGAATGTCTCCATTTTTGCCTCCTGCTGCTGTTTCTCATGGTTTATTAACCTCTAAGAAAAATTCAGACAGTTTTTATGTTTTATTTTGTCCTCTCAGACACCTGCTGGGTGAAAATATAAACCAATAAAACCAGTTTATATAAAAGTCCTCCCAGCAGCAGCCTGTCGCTGTTAGCTGCTAGCTGTTAGCTGCTAGCCTTTGTTAGCGCCGTCTCTCCCGGTTCCGGTCACCTCTTCTCAGTATAACCGGGTCCGCCCGCCCTCCGGACCCCGGCTCCCCCCTCACCTGGGCCCCTTGCTGGCCGCGGAGGTCTGGCAGAGGTGGAGGCGGATCTCTCGGAGGTTTTTACCCAAACTGGAGCCCAGCGTCCTCACCGCGGCGGCCGCCATCTTGGCTTCTTGCTGTCAAGGACGACCTGTGGGTTCGTGCAGCCCGGGGTTTATCCTGACAGGCGCTGCTCACGGGCTGTTTAACCCAGAGTTTATCCTCACAGGCAGAAAAGGAGCTAAAAGCCAAGTAACGAAGTACTTCCTGAAGGTAATGCAGTCAGGTATTTACGCTGCAGTTATCTGAGAGTTTTCATGATCAAATGTAACTTTTTACATCCTGTTTAGCTCCTGATATCATGACTGACATTGTTTAAAGTCTGATTCCGTACAAGTAAAATGTCAAGAACAAATTTAGTTTACTGAAAATATTCAAGCTGTTAGAACATTTTAGTTTATTTGGAAAAGTAGTGGTTAGTACTGTTGCCTCCCAGCAAGAAGGTTGCAGGATCGCTTCCCGGCCTGGGGCCTTTCTGGGTGGAGTTTGCATGTTCTCCCTGTGCTCACATGGGTTTACAGACCAAACACATGCATGTTAGCTTAATTGATGACTCTAAAACTGTCCCTAGGTGGACTGCGATGGACTTGCGACCTGTCCAGGTGTCCCCCGCCTCTCGCACAGTGACTGCAGGAGACAGACACCAGCTCCCCACGACCCGGAATGGAGAAGTGGGTAAAGAAAATGGATGGATGATGGATGATGGATGGATGGATGGATGGATGGATGGACGGATGGACGGATGATGGATGGATGGATGGATGGAGCTTCATGAGCCCAAACAGAAAATACTGGAGTCCGCCACCAGAGGGCGCTCACACACAGCTGACGCTGCAGGTAAACATTTATAAAAAGATACAATCAAAGAAAACTTCAGTCAGTTTAACAGTTTATTTTTATTATTTTCCACTATTACAAAAACAGTTATGAAAATTAAAGCTTATTTTTGTTTCCTGTGGGTCTGAATCAGTGATCAAACAGGAGTTTGTGTTTTTTACAGGATGAATCAGTCAAATACTAATTCATTTATATAAGACCGAGCTGCTGAGTTTAAATCTTGATTTATAAAGTAAATATATTCATTTAAAATAAAACGATCAAAACAAAAAGACTGAATATTTTAGTAAAAGTTCAGTTAAAACAACTGAATTATATTTAGAAGGATATAAATGTCAGACTGGCTTTGAGTTTTTCTCCTGAGTTTTGTCTGACCTGTTAGAAACAGGCCCACCAGGGTCCAGAACCTCCAGTCCTGGTCCAGTTGACCAACAAGCCTCCTCAGACCCTCCATCACCAAGACATGAAGATTAATGTGACAGAATCCTGCTGGAGCCTGCCAGACCAGGGAGGACCGGGAAGAACCAGGGAGGACCGGGAAGAACCGAGAAGGACTAGAAAGGACCAGGGAGGACCAAGGAGGACCAGGGAGGGCTGGGAAGAACCGAGAAGGACTAGAAAGGACCAGGGAGGACCAAGGAGGACCAGGGAGGGCCGGGAAGAACCGAGAAGGACTAGAAAGGACCAGGGAGGACCAAGGAGGACCAGGGAGGACTGGGAAGAACCGAGAAGGACTAGAAAGGACCAGGGAGGACCTGGGAGGACCAAGGAGGACCAGGAAGGACCGGGGAGGACCAGGAAGGACCAGGAAGGACCAGGAAGGACCAGGGAGGACCAGGGAGGACCAGGAAGGACCAGGAAGGACCAGGGAGGACCAGGGAGGACCAGGGAGGACCAGGAAGGACCGGGAAGGACCGGGAAGGACCAGGGAGGACCAGGGAGGACCAGGGAGGACCAGAACCTCCTGAACATCCTGCATGTTTCTGCGTTTGTTTAATGGACCGGTGAGTCTGCCTCTGTTTGGATCCGTTGGCGGTCTGGAACCAGAAGGCAGAATCTCAGAAACCCAAGACGAGACACCATCAGAGCTGAACTGAAACTGGGTTTCAGCAGGATGAAGGCAACCAGAACCCAGCTGGTCCTGGGACGTTCTTCTTGGATCTCAGAAACACAGAAACTCTGAGATCTGAGACATTCACTGCACCTCGTAAAGCTTCAAGCGGCAGATTTATTCTTCCGGTGTTTATCGCCACGTAAACCGGGCCAGCATTAAATGTAAAGTTTTTATACTGACAGGGTTAAACCTAACTCCACTCTCTGTTACTGAAGAGATGAACTCAAAGGTTCTTTAAGTCAAACCAGATGGAAGTTTGAGATGTTTTTTTCCTCTGAATAATTATAAACTAACAGCAGATGTTCCATCCTGACAGAATCACCACTGAAAGATGAATCTGTGTGTCGGCCGCATGTAGAGAGGAGGAGAAACACCTGCAGAACGAGCTCCGAAATCTGAGCAAAAACAAAAATATCAAGAAGTTTAAATCTGTGTTTATCAGCAGCACTGAAGTGGATCACAGAGGTTCTGGTTCTGGGTTTAACATTGGATCTTTAATCCACCACAGACGGTCTATAAGAAGAATCCAAAACCTTCCAAGTTAAAAGTGTAGAAAGTTACCAAATCTTTTCTTGGTATTTTCAGTTTTAATCACCAATTATTATCTGAAAGTTCAGGTTTGGAGGTTAAATTTTGTTTCAAATCATTCTGAGAACTGCTGCAGTTTACAGAAACGTTATCAAACCCTGAAAAGACAAATGTTACAGAAAGAAGTTTATTCCTGACTTTAAGATGTAAAAGAGGCCCAAACTGTTTAGGTTCCACATGTGGACAGAATCTGTGGAGGTTTTATTAAAATAGTTGTGATCAGAGAGCTCGGACTAACACAACAAGCACCTGTTTGGTTCTCAGATACTTACATTTCCTTTCTCTGCAGTTTGAAAACAAACCGTTCTGGTTCTGATCTGTCTTTTCAGAACAATCCTGAGTTGAACTGGTCCAAGTTGGAAAAACACCAAAGACAGGAACTCTGGAGGTACGTAATGAGTCTGAGTCCTGTTTATTTCATCTATGAACCCTGAAGTATACTGTCAGACCAGGAATTATAGAACCAAGAACCAACAGACAGGCTTGGGTTTGGTGAGTCTTCAGACACCAGAATAAAAGCTCTCAATGACAGAAATCCCTTCACAGCTGAAGGTTGAAGCAGTCTGATGATGCTCATCCTGCGATAGACCATAAAGAGGTCCAATTGAACCAGGTGAAGCTCCATGTTTATGTCTGTAAAACAGTTTCCACAGAACCCCGTCCCAACAATGACTCATGGGATCTGAATCCAGTCAGATGGTGAACAGCTGAAGGAGCAGAAATATAAAACACAAAACTCCACGAGAACTGAGAACCAAACAACAGAGGAGACAGGAGGAGTTGGGTTTAGAGCAGATTTCTGTCCCATTCTTCTATACAGGGTTTTTGTCTAAAAATATAAAATGTTACAAAAACCAGATCAGGGATCAGAGCTGGGACATTAGTCCACATGTTCCAGACAGCTTAAAGACAGCAGACGAAGCTCTCTGGTTTCTGTGCTCATCATGGAAACATCCACACGGACGCATCAAAAACA
>NW_023665813.1:0-13870 GCF_001649575.2 Kryptolebias marmoratus | reverse complement strand
CCAACCCGGGGTTTGGACCCAGGACCTTCTTGCTGTGAGGCAACAGTGCTGACCACTAATCCATCGCGCTGCCTGTCCAGCTCAGACTCCACAGCCTCAGTTAGTAGGTTAAAGGTTAAAGGTTAAAGGTCATGACAGGTTGCAGGAGGAAGCCTCTTGTCTAAAACCAACATGATTGGTTTAAAGTTTGATCTGAATAAACTAGAAGACTTTTCTGGAACAGAACGACCGAAGGATCTGTGATGAAAAACAGAGCAAATAGTTTTTGACACCAGAACCGGATTAAAAGCCAGCAGGCTGCAGGACACAGAGGATCTGAGGACTTCAGAGCTGGATGGGGTTCTGCTGGGATCCAGATGTTCATGACTCAGAATGACATCAGCAGCTGGATGAAACTTTCCTTTATTTTCAAAACAGGATTAGTTGATACAAACAGAATGAATATGAAAACCTGAGCAGGGCCGGGGTTTTCTGAAGACCAGGTTCTGGTCTTTCAGGCCACAGAGACTAGCTTTGGTTTCCAGATCAGGAGACATGGAGATGAAGGTTTTCTCAGTCTGTTTCTGAGTTTTTAACAGACAGAAGCTGAACAGGCTTGATGATGACAACAGCCAAAGCAAACCTGTCCGTTCAGTGATTCCTGTCCATCCGGGTCACTCTGGTTCTGCTAGTCTGGCTTCGAATTTTCTGCAGCTGTTTCTCTTTGAGAAGCTGCTGGATTCGTTGGTTCTGGGTTCGCTCTCGGAAAGGTGGAATCCGCGGCACAAAGTGGTTCTGCTGTTTTCTGGTGGCCTCGCTGTCCATTCCTACAATCTGGTACTGGACCTCGTCCACAGAGTTGGTCTTCTTCTTTGAGACCTGGACCGAAGGAGATAAAGACCCCCCTTCTGATGTCGTGGTGACAATGATGTCTCCAACATCTGAGGATGTTGTTGTGAGGAACTCTGTTCTGGTCGGTGCTGCTGTAACCAAGTGCATTATGGGAGTTTTCTTGTCTGAATATGGCCGCCTCCTTGCTGTGGTGGGTGTGATGGTGGTTCCTGCAGAGAGAAATGATGGCTCCTCAAACACCACATAGTCTCTGTAATCATTGTAGTCCACGTACACAAAGTCAGTGCTGGTCTTAGTGGTGGGGGGAGGTGTGCTGATGACGTCGCTGATGATGTCACTGATGACGTCATCGGCGATGTCACTGCTGTCTGATGAGCTGGAGGTGGTGAGGGACATCACTGACTCCGTGGTTGGTTTCCAGGAACTAAAACACAGAAAACAGAAACTAGTTAAATAATTCCACTGTTTAATCCGAATAAAATATATATTTATAATCCTAACACTTCAATTCAATCACCAACGTCCACATTCCTCTCCCAGTTATCTGTTGTCCTTTAAATTTCCTTCTTTGTGCTCGTATCAGGGCTGTTCTCTCTGTTATATGACACAAATCTTTACACATTACTAACAGGAGAAGTCAGCAAAGATACACGTTTAAACAGAACTACTCTATCTCCAATGGGTCCTAAAGTTCATGGTCACAAGTTATTTCTGTAAAGGTGGCAGTGATTAAGTCACAGTTATCAAAGAAATTTAGTCTGAGTAGGTTTTTTTTATATTACAGCTATGATCCACAGCCAGGAGCTGCTGATGAACTGATCAGCAGGTTCTGCTGCTCAGGAGCTCCAGGTGTGTGTTAGCACAACGCCAGGGCGGAAAGACATCAGCAATGAGCTCAGAGAAGCAGCTGCTGCTGCCCATCATCCTGGGAAGGGTCAAAGGTCATTTAGAGTCCCTCGTTCTACAGAGAGAAAGATTATTCACAGAAGGAAACATTTAAGACAGCTGCTTCACCCTGAAGGTCAGACCGTGCAGTGCTCAGAGAAATGAGCTCCATCTCAGATTCTAAGGGTTTTAGAGAGCAGGTCAAAGGTTAAAGCCTCTTCTCGCTAAGACAACATGGCAGCACAACTTAAAGTTTCATTTAAAGGAACTACAAGATCTCTGGGACAGATGTTTACCCAGAATGCACTGCAGCAACTATGCCATAGCAGCTGTCAGCACGGTGGTGGGGGGCTGATAGTTTGGGACATGTCATTATTTCAGCAGGTCGATCTGTCCTCTGTAGACTAAATAATTCTAGAGCCAAAATAACCCTTCCAACCCTAGAGTTTCACCTGCTGTTGTTCACCGGAGAGTTCGGACTGCTGATGTTGCTGAAGTTTCTCTCGCTGCAGGATTTGCAGCACATCTGCCTGTATCCAGGGATGGAGCAGTACCGACTCAACATCTCCATCCGACAAATTGCAGAGCGGTCACTTCGGCAACGCTGCTCTGGAGACAGAAGGATCAGGTGATCAGAACAGCTTTTAGCTTTCAAAACTCATTGGCTGGCGATTTGACAACCAGATTGAGATAACAGGAAGAAGAAGAAGACTGTGGACGATTTATTCTCTGAGGAATTTAACTGTATAAAATATTTTAAAATATTTCACACTAGGACCTAATTCTTCCCTGTCGTATTTTTTATTGGTGTACTGAATGTGACTCCAGATGCTGGGAAACCAAAAAGTTCCACAAACTAAGCTTCTGAGTGTCTCACATGTATTTTACAAGCATGTATAAAAAATGTCCACTAAAGACAGTCCTTAAGGCAGGTATCACGTTGTCCCTTCCAGTTGTGTAAAATGTTTCTGTGCAGTGTCATATTTCCCTGACTCTTCAGATTGCATGAAGAAGAAGATGTATACATATTTTTTTCCTTTACTTGATGAGATCTGCAGAGCTGGGAAGTTTGGGTTGGACCTGGACAACCACTGGATGATGGCGTTCTTCTGGTCACCTGCAGGGCGAGACAAACCGTGAGTAACAGTCAACAGCTGCCCAGCTTTTACTAAATACAGGCACATGATTGGCTGAGGCGTACCGCTGCAGGGCGGGGCCTGGCAGGAACGTGTTCTGATTGGTTGATGAGTGCTGCAATTTCCAGGCAAACCTTCGGGGTTTAAACACGCAACCTGACGTTCCTGGGTTCCGTTTCCACAAGAAACTGAACACTGCCCAGAAATAAGGATCAGATTTTCAGTGGATCGTAACAAACAAACTAAAACTACAAATAAACACTGGAGAGTGGAAGAAGTGGCAACATGCAACCTGAACATAGGTAAACAGCACGTTCATCAGGGTTTAGAAAGGGGAACAGTAAAAACACAGAGGTTAAATTCAGCAAAATGGAAATACAGCCTAGAAGAATGTTGGAGATATTTCAAAAAGATGGAGTCTTGAGATACATCTGAAGGAAGAGAACAAAATTTATTTGGACAAAGAAAATCTTCAAGTAATTCTGACCGCAAGATAATTATAGGGGCCATTCAGATGGGAATGTTCTGTGAATGTAAAAAAGTTTTTTATCTTTTCAGCCTTCTGACTACATGGAAACAATGTTTAAAGAGCCACAAAATAATAGTTTTGAAAACAGGTTCTATAGCGAAAAAATATATGCAAAAAGCTTTAGGATTGTTCAGATACAAGGAGAGCGATCCAGAACCCCCATAAACTTCAGGGTAAAAGACAGATGTTAGAGACTGAAGAAGAGATTAGTTCAGAAAAACAGAAGTTCTTTTTTAAGGACCACATCTCCTCTGGTTTATAAAAAAGAAGAGAAAGAAAGCCAGAAAGATGAGTTCTGAGGTAGTCCATTCAAAGACTCCTGCTTGGATTTTTGGATCTTACAGGGGTCCAGGGCCCGGCTCTCCAGGTAGCAGGGCAGGGGAATCGGTTACAGGTTTGTTTGGATTCGGGTCGGTCTTCACCACAGACTCTACTGTTTACTGAGTGCTGCTGCTTTCCGCTGCTGGACTCTTGCTGGCAGCTCACCCAGCGCCGCTGCCATCCAGTCTGACCACAGGAGGCGCTGCAGGCCTCCCAGTCTCCGGTCACCCAGCTCACAGTGGGAAGAATCACATGGTACATTAACTGCTGCTTTCTGAGAGGTTGGCTGTCATCAAACCATAAAGTGTTACTGTGGTGACCTGCTGTGTGTTACCGTGGAGACTTGCAGTTCTCGGTGTTGCACTTGCGACTGATAGGTCTCGGTTTGTTTATGTTGGAGCAGTACGTCCTTTCCATCAATTCCCCATCAGCCTTCCTCCTACAGCCAAACCTGGTGTACTGAGTCCCTTGGAACAAAAAAACACCATCAAGTCCAGAACAGTTTGCACCCTGGCAACCAACAACCAAGGTACAAAGAACCATCAAGTTAGATAAACCACTATTTGGACTACAAATGCTCCCAGAAACAGAGACCACCATCAAGTCCAGAACCATTTGCACCCTGGTAACCAACAACCAGATTGTGGGACTGTACGTACCTCCTCCGCAGGGTTTGGAACAGTGTGACCACTTCTTCAGGGCCCAATCATACAAAACTGCATCCTCCTGAACCAGGTTGGATTCCAGTGAGGACCAGAGATCATCCTGGATAATGTACTTGTAAGAGACTGTCACCTTGGACTCACTGTGGGAACGGACCTAAGGAACAGAAAACAGGTTGATGTTTGTTTTGGTTGACCTCCTCATCAGGGACAAAGATCGGGCTGTTTTTTCTGTTGGTGACTGACCATAAGCAGGACATCATACTTCAGTGGCCCGGTGGTCTGGATGGACTCCTGCTCACCAGTCCGGTTGTACTCCCAGACCACACCCTTTTCAATCAGCTCTCTGGAATCAGGAAGCTCATCTTCATCATTGAGGAAGAGGTGACCCGTCTCCTGGTTCTTAACAGCTTCAACATGAAACACAAGGTCAGTTTCTTTAGAAGTCCAGAAGCAACACTTGGTCTTCAGGTTCTTCTGTCCTCTTACCCAGGATGTGAGGAGTCCCTTTGAACTCCTGGATAAGAAGGTGTCGGGCTCCTTTGGGGATGTCCAAGATCTTCAGGTAACCTGAGGCATGGAATCAATTATCAGTGAGTAAAACAACCAATCATGTACAGATAAACAACTAATTGAAAATCAGCCATAATATTATGACTCCACCAGACCTCTGAAGGTCTGGTGTGGTATGTATCTGGCTTGAAAAGATGTTTTAAGTCCTTGAAGTTGTTTTGTGGAGCCTCCATGGATTGGACTTGTTTGTCTAGAACCTCCCACAGATGCTGGATTGGACTGAGATCTGGAGAATTTGGAGACAACATTTCAAACTAAAGCATTGAAGCGTCTTCTCTTGACACGTTTCTCCAACGTGGTAGGAGCACCATCCTACTGACGAAGGTTCTCTGGTTCTCCGTGGAGCACTTTCAGAGCTGCAGGTGTGAAAATGTTCTGACCCAGGTGTATAATCTTCACAGTTTGGTTCTGGTGAAAGTTGCTCAGATCCTTAAGCTGAACAGAAAGTTCACCTGCTAGGCCCCGCCTACAGACATGTCAACATGGTCATAATGTTATGGCTGATCAGTGTGGACACAAATCAGTTTGGTTTGGTTCTGCTCACCTTCTTTCCTGGTGCTGCGGGTAAAGTTTCCTTTAACGATCCTACAGGTGGACGTGTCTCCTCCACAGACTCCACACTGGTCCTCCTGCTGGTCCGAAGCAATCTGACCATCACATCCCACATGCTACAGGAGACAGGGGACCAGGTGAGACAGGGGACCAGGTGAGACAGGGGACCAGGTGAGACAGGAGGCCAGGTGAGACAGGACGCCAGGTGAGACAGGGGACCAGGTGAGACAGGGGACCAGGTGAGACAGGGGGCCAGGTGAGACAGGGGACCAGGTGAGACAGGGGACCAGGTGAGACAGGAGACCAGGTGGGACAGGAGGCCAGGTGAGACAGGAGGCCAGGTGAGACAGGAGGCCAGGATAAGAACCTAAATTTACTGTCTTGTAAAATTCAATAACATAATAAAAATAATAATATTTCACTGAATTCTGATCCTTTAATAATAAGAAAAAAATAAAAGAAATAAAGAAGAAAAATCTTAAGAAAAGGAATTAAAGAAAAAAACGAAAAAGGAAGCACAAAGAGACAAATGGAAGCATAAGAAGACAAACAAAATCACAAGGACACCAATGAAAACATAAATAGACAGAAGAAGAGTGAGTGAAGGGATTAAGGACATTTGTCTGAACGATGAGTCAGCAGTTACACAACAACTTTCCTGGAATGTCTTCTGCAGCCGTTTGCTCACATTCATGTGACCCGAGTGGCCCATCAGTGAGTCAGGCTAACAAAGACCCTAATGAGCCTCTATTGTGAGGAGAGTGAGTTAATCTGCAGGTGAATCCAGCTTACAGAACATCTCAACTTTAAAAGCTTGAACTCCATCGTCTGTTTGAACAGAAAGCTCCTCGGATGAGAAGAGAAACGCCTTCAGAATAAAAGTCCAGTTGTTTCTGTTTTTTAACCTTTTTTTTTTTGGATTCACAAGAACAACCAATTGGACTTTTGTTTTCTTTTTGTAAAATGTCAACCTGAAATAAAATCCCACGTTCAGTAAATGAGTCACAGTTGGAAACCAAAGCACAATAAATAAAGACCTCACACTCTCCTCGGACGCACACGCTGTAGGCGTCGTCGTAAGAACACGGCGTCCCATCATGCACCATTCTGTTCATGGACACCACCGCCCCTGTCTCTTTGGACCGACAGTACAGACGACACCGCTGGTCAGCTGCAAACACATACACAGGTCACACTCAGAGAGACTTAAGGCGGGATATTTAAGGTGGAACAGAAGGATAATATTCTAAGAAAATAAGATGTTAAAACAAGGAGAGGCAGCAAGTTTCCTTCCAACAACAGATTCCTGCTTGATGACTTTAACATGTCAAAAGACACACACACACACACACACACACACACACACACACACACACACACCATGGCAGCTAACATAAACAGAAATTGAACACAAACTAAAACATTTTTGTCTTTGGAACTTTAATGACTTCAACACTGTTTTCTCCTCTGTGTTCCTGTATCTTTGTGAGAACATTTTCCTCAGGAGTGAGGACATTCCTGCAAACAGAAAGCATTATGTCACTAAAGGTCCTCACGAAGCACCAAAGACACACGTGTGTCCGTGTGCGTGTGTCAGGGTGTGTGTGTGTCTGTGTGTGTGGGTGGGGGGAGGGGGATTTACGGTCAGGATGCTGGTAAGGCAGCCAGTGATGTCTCATTCCTTCATGTTCAAAAAATGGATTCCAGTCTTTACACTGATCCTCCCTGAAAAGCACAAACATCAGATTAACTGACCTGAAATCAGTCAGAAGACAGAGACAAGAACTTTAGGTCTACTGACCTGAAGTCTGTCAGGGGGGGGCAGGACTCTTGGCTGCACAGCTGGAACTCATAGCTGTTCCCGAAACAGGTGCGTCCTCCATTGGCTGGACTGAAGACAATGATAGGTTAGTCCATCTGATTGGTGCATCTGAAGTGTGAGATCATTGATGACTGACTCACGGTGGGTTATCACACTGTCTGGTCCGAAACCTGACCCCGCCCCCACAGGTCCTGGAGCAGGTGCCAAATGGACTCCATGTCCCCCAGCTGCCGTGCTGCTTCAGGAGGCTGGGAGTCAGCTTAATGCAGGAACCTTTAAAGCAGTGCTGCAACCAGAGACCGTTACCATGGAGATGGAGGACAAAACTGAACCCTTTATTCATCAGTTTTCCCGGATCCTAACCCTAATCCCCCTTGGGCCAGACTTTTATATCCCACCTTCCCTGGTCCACACTTGGTCCCATCGAGAGGAGGGCCCTTCTTGGTCCTACAGAAAAATGGGTTGTTGTAGTCACTGCACCACAGCTGTTTGCAGGGATCAGGGGCCGTGTACTGCAGGGAGACACAAAAACAATCAGGTTTATGATTATTGACTTGTTTCAACCATCTGATGGTTCATCACATTCCTAAGACCTTTAAGTCCTCTGTCACAGTTAGACCAGCAGGACAGGCCTCAGGTCTAACTGTAACAGAGGACTTAAAGACAGATACACTGCCTGGCCAAAATAAAAGTTGCCACCTGGATTTAACTAAGCCAATAGGTACAAGGTATATATATATATATATATATATATATAAAAGAAGGAACAGGTTTCAAGTATTATCAACTGTAATTAAAAAAATGAAACTAGACCTACGTATCAAGGTAGTTTGCCAGCTCCCATACTGCTGTATTTTTTAAATAACCTAGACGATAGCAACATAACAAATGCCCTAAAACTCTGGTCTGGCTTTTGGTTTTGGTGGGTAACACAGGCTCTTATCTGGCCACCCTTTTGAAAGATTTCACCTACAAAGAACAGAAAAATACCTGTTTGGATACCTAGGGTCCTCGAGGAGGCATAGGAGTTTGACCAACCAGTCTATATGTGTTTTTTGGAGTTGGAGAAGGCATTCAACCACGCTCTCCAGCATACCCTGTGGAAGGTGCTCCGTGATTATCGGATTTGGGGTTTGTTACTATGGAGAGTCTGTTCTGCAATGCTGGCAATAAGTCAGACCAAGACTGTCTGATGTTACCAATCCTGTTGATGACTTTTACTCACAGAATTTCTCTGTACAGCCAAGGGGAGGAAGGGGTCTGGTTTGAAGGCCTCAGGGTATGAAGTCCAATCAATAATGCATTGTTTATTTCTAATGCTTTAGATGGATGGATAGATGCATGAACAGACAGATGGAAAGATTCTTCAGATGGACTGACAGACTTACAGCAGCACACAGACTGTATCCCGATCCAAAGTCGAAGCGGCACTGTTGGTCCATGGAGTAGTGAAAACCAGGTAACTGAGGCTGATCTGGCCAACTGTGATCAAAGGGGTCATCACGGAGACAGTCGTAAGTGCTGCAAAAGAAAAAACCCAACCATGATCTCCAGTAGGGGTCTCTCTGTCTACCATAATGAACTCTCAGCCCAGCGGTATGGTTTGTGGTACTCACTTCAGGTATCTGTGCAGTTCCCTCCAGCTGCACCTCGACCAGTGGTATCGATAGAAGTTGGCTTGGACCCTTGGAGACATGATGCTGCCCAATGGCACATCATCGGCACAATCATTGGCCTCACCATCATGCTCCATCCCTAACCTGGGGACAGCCAATAATGATCCCAAGAATATTAAAGATTTACAGCCCAAAACTGTGAATCTTTAATATTCTTAAGTAAAAACACCTGAGTGTTCTTATTCCATCTATCATCATGACTAGTTTTTAATTTCCAAAGTATGTGAAATAAATATGCTTGTAACATTTCATGTATTTTCTATGATTTGTTTTTGCGTCTCACACATGTCCTGTTTCATGTGCAGCTACAAAAGCTGAAGAAAAGCCATCTTCTAGAACGAGGACACAACTCCGATGCAGCTGGCACATTCCTGTAACTGGAGCATAACCTGCAGAGAGAAACCCCAAGGTCACTGGTTAATGGACATTAGTTTATAAAGGGCCAAACTCCTGCCTAGTCAGGTTGTGTTGACTGGTTGTATTATCAGTATTAATCATATATATATTGAATAGTACCCTGCATGCCGAAGGGGCCAAACTCCTGCCTGGTCAGGTAGATGGTATGATCATGCTGCTCAGAGTCACTTTGCTCAATCTGCTGGAGATATGACCATCCACAAACGTTCTCCAAACTCTTATGAGGATTTCTAACAGAGATCAGCTCCTGGGACTAATAAGAGAGATAAACAGGGTTTTAATATAAATATTCCTTGTATTTTATCCACTTGATTTTGTAATTGTAAAAACTTATGTATGACAGGTTTTTTAGGTCTGTACACAAAAGTAAGTGGTTATCAACTCTGTAATCTCAAGGTAGGATGTAGATCTAATATCTTAGAGATTCTTAGTTGAAACCAACAACTTGTTATCTGCAGTAATCAACATGGCACAACCACCAAGAGCCCCAAGCAGACACTGTAACATGGAGACTGTGAGTTCAGTACCTTTGTTGCAGACAGCATGATGATTTTGACCAGGACCACATTGATGTTGGCCCCCAGAGAATAATCCTGGTAAATCTCATTAACCTGATAAAGACAAACAGAGGTTGAGATGAATCCTCACAGAATAGCCTGAATGTGGTGCTGGGGTCTCTAAGCTTCCTGGGTTCAGTTCCTTCAACTAGCCCCCACAAACATAAGTTTTAAAAACTTCAGGATTTCTGCATAACACAAAAAGGACCAGGGTGTAAACTGGTTCTGACTGATCTGGAGCTGAACCTGGAAGATCAGGTGGACTAGAACCTGAATCAGGCGTATCTGAGTCTTGTTTCTGTGAACAGATTTCATTAGTTCACGGGTCCTGGAGCACATGGAAACTTTCAGGTCTGAGGATCCAATGATGTCACAGTTCATTATCCAGCAGCAGTTAAAACTCTTCAAAGCCCTAAAACAATCCAGCCCACATTTGTTGGTAAATTGTTAATCAGTTTACGTTTTCACCTACTATGTTCATCAGCGTTAGGAGATATTTCTGAATGTGGTCTCGTCCGTGGAACAGAAGAAGGGAATAATCCACGGCCAGGAGGACCTGGAGAAAGAAAAGAGATCAGAGCAAAGTTCAGTGATCTGTTACTTCTGCTGTTCATTAACATCAGGGCTGAACAGAACCGATACCTCAATGTGGAACATTTCAGCATAACGCCGTCTGCGAGCAGAACCGGCTCTTGATGGCGTCACGTTCTGGGTCACATTCAGAAAGCCGAAGAGAGGACCTGGAAACAGATGAAAGTTATTGTTCTGGTGTCGGTACATGACCTCACTGACCAGAAGGTAAACCCAGTCAGGACTGATCTAAGGTCAAAGGTCAGACGGGTTCCAGTGAACGTCTTTACTGAGGTTTGTCAGTGTGATAAACTGAACAATCATCCATCTGTTCATCTGTCCACCTGTTTTGTGGCAAGGTGACCTGTTTCCTGTTGAATCCTCTTCAGTAATGAGGGTTCCAGGCCGTTGTGGGGAAGGAGCCTAGCTAAAAGGCAAAGCTCTTAATTTACTGGTGTGTCAACCTGCCAACTGTCACCTTTGGTCATGAGATTTGGCACATGACCAAAAAAAGTTGTTTCTGGATCCAAGCAGCTGAAATGAGTTTCCTCCTTAGGGTTGCCAAGATCAGCCTTGAAGATAAGGTCAGGAGCAGCCCAGGACTCTGTAGGGTGATCTTATAGCCTTTCTGGCCTGAGAACACCTTCTGTTTATCTATGAGGAACTGGAAAAGGTCTGGGAGAGGGAGCTCTGAGCTTCCTTCCTTCACCTGGATTAGGGAAACCAGGGCATCCTTTTGAAGCCAGGTCTCAGTGGGCCTGATGGTTGAGGCTTGGTTCCTAGGGCTCTATCAGACAAAGCCCCCAAAAGCTGCAGGAAGCCACTTCCTCATGGACCCACCACTTACAAAGAAAAAAAAAAAAGATTAGACACTGTATGAACCAGGTGGCAGGTGAAGCTGATTCCTGAATTATAAACTGGCTATAGACACATGGAATGTCTAAACAACTAGATTTATCTGAACAAAATGCAGATTGTGTTTGATACAGATAGTAGAAGAACCAACAGTTCACCTCTGACCTCTGCAGACACCAACTATCGATGTTTACTTCAGACTGTCACAATGGAAATGTGACAGGGAAATAAATATGCAACACCATCATCCAGTAAACATCCTGAAGACAGGAATGTAGCAGTATAAACATCAGTCAGAGACCCTGCACCATGAAAACACCCACATCTGTACAAGAACAGCAGCACAAACTGGTTAGTAAGCTCCAGAAATAATCAAATGGAATAAAATACAAATATTTCCTTTATAAAGGAGTATTTTTTCCTTCTGGGTCTAAAGTACACAGGGTTAATTTCTTTGAACAAATAGCTGAGGACCTGATCAGTCTGATCCAGGTTTACACTGTTTGATGGTCCAACCAAGATGGAGCCCAGAGAAGTCGGCGCTGCCTCTGGACAGGGAGGACATCAGTGACATTTGTGAATGTAACTCCTGCCAAAGGTTTCCCAAAGTGATCCCTGGTCCATGTGGTTCTACCAGCTGTTGAGGAATGACGATGATGATGATGATGATGATGAGGGATCAGAGATCCTAGTGGTTCGGCTCAGACTGGCTTCTGAAACTACTCCAGATTTCTTGTTTTAGCCTTTCCTTTATGTGAGATATTAGTTGTAAGACTTTTGCTGTAAAATATCAAAGAAATCATTCACCATAATACATCCACTGCCGTGTTTCACAGCTAAGGTTCTTTTTTGGTGTAGACCAAAGAGGAAAACACGGTGGAGCTCTTCCAGACTCTTTGAGTAATTTTATGTTTTAGTTCCAGAGTCTTTGAAGGATTTGCGGGTTTTCTTTTATGTTAGGTAAAAGTTGGAAGTCTTTTAGCTGTAAAATATAAAGAGATACTTCACCATGACACTCCTTCTGCCGTGCTTCACACTGAGGTTCTTTGTTGGTCTGCATCTGACATTTTTCCTGTCTTTGAATGATTTCATGACATTCTGTTCCATAGAGCGGAAATCTGCAAATCCTTTCCAACCTTCCTTTGAAAACTTGGAGTTGCAGAGTTCAGTCCCGATAGGAATGTCCTGTCAAACAGCTGATCCACATGTTTTATATCATCATTCACAACCAGTCTGTCTGACATGTGTTTGTGTGATCTGTTGATAAGGAAACAACTTCAGTGATCACAGAAACCAGGCTCTGAGGAGGTGAGGTGAAACAAAACTGGTTTTATCAGTTCATGTTGTCCTGAAGACAAACTGAGACTCAGCAGCTGAACTATCCCTCAACTCTGAGCTCAGACCCTGCAGAGCTGTGAGGTCCAGACTGCCACGTCGCTGCTGGCTCGGCTGTCTGTGTGTGTGTGTCAGAGTGTGTAGGAGTATGTGCCGTAAAGCTCGGTCAGCTCAGCCAAGTTTCCTGGATGGATTCCATCATTTCCTTTGTGATTCTTTCCTCCTAAAGGACCAGCAGCAGTAATTCTGTCAGATCTGTAACAGATTGCAGCTCAGTTTCTGCAGCTGTTTATTATCATGATTACACGCTTCACAGACAACGGTCACATCCAAACGACACGTTCTGCTCCGTCCAACCAGAACCCTCCAACCAGAACCCTCCAACCAGAACTGTACAACCAGAGCCGTCCAACCAGAACCCTCCAACCAGAACCCTCCAAGTGAGCTCAAATCTAAATACTTGTTTAGATTCAGCTCTCTATAGTTTTTCTGTAAGTAGTGAAAACTTCCTCTTTAATATGAGCTGCTTCCTGTTAACACATGACCTCAGGTGACAGGTGACCTCAGCTTACAGGTGACCTCCAGTAACAGGTGACCCCAGGTGACAGGTGACCTCAGCTAACAGGTGACCTCAGCTAACAGGTGACTCCAGGTAACAGGTGACCTCAGGTGACAGGTGACCTCAGCTAACAGGTGACCCCAGGTGACAGGTGACCTCAGCTAACAGGTGACCCCAGGTGACAGGTGACCTCAGCTAACAGGTGACCCCAGGTGACAGGTGACCTCAGCTAACAGGTGTCCTCAGGTGACAGGTGACCCCAGTTGACAGGTGACCCCAGGTGACAGGTGGCATTCATGTATCAAATTATGAATTACTGACACAAACATGCCTGGTTTAGTTGAATCATTTGTTTCTGTTTTTCTTACCTCGAACAAAGTCGTCTGAGCTTTGATTGACATCTTGAGTTTGATTGATAGCTGAGCGATTCTTGATGATGGCTGAGGAGCGATAAATGATGTGCTTCTGTCCTTCTTCATCTTCTTCTTCCTCTCCAGGTCTCCACTGATTCAAAGGTTCAATGAAAAACTCGTCTTTACCCGTCCGGATCATCCCTGCCTAAAGACACGAGAGTCTGTTATGAAATTATT
>NW_023665812.1:25858-27237 GCF_001649575.2 Kryptolebias marmoratus | reverse complement strand
TCTAAACCCGGTCCTGTTGGAGCTCTAAACCCGGTCCTGGTTGGAGCTCTAAACCCGGTCCAGGTTGGAGCTCTAACCCGGTCCTGTTTGGAGTTCTACAGCTCAGAGGTGTAAACAGGAAGTTGGTCTTTATTGACTGAACGGAGGTTTTAGATCTTTGACAGTCTCAGGTTCAGACGGAGGATTTTTGCTGATCTGACCTCAGAATCTCAGAAGTCCTGATTTCCTGATGGACTTTGGAGGACATTCCTTCAATGTTTCTGCAGAAAGTTTTTTAGTTGTTTTTAAAGTATTTAATTTTATAACACATCGTTGTTTTTGTTCGTCTCTTTTTGAGTCTCAGTTAAAAACAGAACCCGGTTCTGTCCGACTGCTTTGAATCGGATCAGAAACAGACCGCTTGCTATCTGCTGTCCTCAAAGACATACTGTGAGAGATGTCCTCGTGTCCTTTGAGTCCCAGCAGATTTGTCTGAGTGGAACAGGACCTCACATCGGACTTCATGTTGGGACAGATTGGCTCAGATTATCTGATGTGGACAGGAGACAGAGACCCTCCTGTCCACATCGTTCAGTTAAAGCAGTAAACAGGTTAAACTGGGACCAACTTACGTTTGGAGTCTTTCACTGTTTTCAGAACCGACTGCAGACGCTCCAACATGATGGATCAGTCCTGAGCAGAACTTAGAGAAGACAAATAACCACCTGAAGTCCTTCCTGTCTCCACCTGTCCTATCAAGCTCCGTCTCTGTGAGACAGGTTTCTCCGCCAGCAGCTGATGAGTCTGAGATTGAGTTGAGCTGCAGAGAGAAACCAGGAGGAGGGGGCGGAGCCAAAGCAGAGCAGGGGGGGAGGGGTGCTGGTCACCTGACTGCTGCTTTCAGCTGCAGCAGAACAAACCGAGCAGGAAGTAAAACCTGTACTGCATCTGTTAGATATCTGCTGCGCTCTGATTGGCCTACAGTCCAGTCTGCTGCGCTCTGATTGGCCTACAGTCCAGTCTGCTGCGCTCTGATTGGTCTACAGTCCAGGCTGCTGCGCTCTGATTGGCTCCTGATGAATGTTTAAACTAATTCAACTGCAGAGTTCAATGTTCAGAAAACAAAACAGTGAAGAACCTTTAACAGAAATCTGAGAGGAACCCATCAGTCCTCCAGCAGAGAGGGAGGAAGACTGTAGAAATAAGAAGCATTTGTTTGTAAAAACATTAGTAAATGTGACATCAGCAGATTCTGAACATTCTTTGATAAAATCTACAAAGATCCTCCGTCTGAACCTGAGACTGTTTAACCTAGTTTAGAGCTCCAACAGGACCAGGTTTAGAGCTCCAACAGTACCGGGTTGAGAGCTCCAACAGGACCGGGTTTAGAGCTCCAACAG
>NW_023665812.1:16097-24122 GCF_001649575.2 Kryptolebias marmoratus | reverse complement strand
ACCAGGTTTAGAGCTCCAACAGAACCGGGTTTAGAGCTCCAACAGAACCGGGTTTAGAGCTCCAACAGGACTGGGTTAGAGTCATTAATCTGGGAGCATTTTTCACAGTTTTTAATGAATTTCGATGGATGATCTGCTACCAACAGTCAGAAGTCTCTGCTCCTGGTTCAGATGAATGTTGTGATGTTCTTTTGTTTGGTTTTAAAACTTTGGGATGAGATGTAAACAATAATTTGGCTGCTTTGAAAAGTATTTTATGGTGTTTTTATGACGTGGTTAAGTTGAGGTATTAATCATGTTGTTATATTGTGTCACTCCCTGGGTTTAAACCTTGTTCCATGTTTTTGTTCAGCTGAACCAGATTAATCTGAACTGGGTTGACTTTTTATCTTCTGTCTGATTCTACGTCCAATCAGGCTGCAGCAACAGAAAATGAGCAGATTTCATCAAACAAACAACAGTTTCCACAAAACCTTTTTAAAATTGACTTTGTCTTTAGTGCAGAGGGAGTTTCAGTCTGAAATACCTGCAAACATTCGGACCCATCATTCATAAAAATGGCCGATGGCGGTTTGGATCTTGGATCAGTCGTTTCTTACCTCCACTCACTTCCTGAGAAGCAATGACAAATCCGAAGCCTTCTCCTGGCCGCCGCCTCAGCTCCACCTCCATCGTCTTAGATCCGCCTCCTTTTCCATCCTTGGAGATGGCTCCTGAAGCTCCGCCCCCTCTGACTGGCCCGGCACTGTCCTCCACTCCCAGCAGGTCCCGGGGCTCTAAGGTCAGAGTCACAGGAACCGAGTCCAGGAAACTGGTGCTCTGGATGAGGGTCGAAGATGGAGACCCGTTTGGGACTTGAGCAGGGGGGGGCCCTGGGAAACAGAAAGGAGTTGGACTGAGAGGAGGAAGAGAGAGAGATGAGGATTGCTCAGAGGCACACAGAGTTTGTCTGCAGTACATTTACCTTGGTGGGTTCCTGGAGACGGTAGGTGGCCTTCCCGGGGACTCTCAGGGGCCAAACCGGCCTGGCTGAGTGGGGGGACTCCCCCCAGAGAGGCATCTGTGGATGGGGAAGGCAAGTCAGCAGGAGTGGAGGAGGAGGAGGGCCTGGTCAGGACATGAGGAGAGGGGAGGGGCTTGTAGAGGTTGGGGGTGACAACCGGCGAGGAGACAGGACCTGAAGGAGGACAGGGTCAAAGGTCAGAACTGGTAAACCTGTGAGACCGGGTTCAGAGTTCTTGAAACTGACTTCAGTGATCAGCTTTATTGTGGCTCATGGTCTGAAATCGTTTTGTTTGTTTTAAATGAACTCATAATTCCATGTTGGCGTCTGTGATGGCCTCCTTCCCACAGGATGGAGACTTTCAGGCAACCATAAATGAGCCAGATCTCTCAGGAGTCGGCTCTGGAGATTCTTGAGCACTCGAAGGATCAAAAATTCAGTTTCCTGCCATTTTCATGGAGGTTAGAGACTTCTGAACATTCCTGAGGCTCTTTCGTGAAGCAGTTTTGCAAAATGGCCGCACAGCCCAGTCTGCCTTTAAGCTGCCTTTGGCCGTTCAAATATCACTGTCCTGCAGAGACATGGAACAGAACAGACATCTTTGTCAGAACTTTCTCTAAATTTTAGCCCCAATTTGCCCCTGTTATGAAAATACAACAAGTTCAAACAAGTTCTCCGAAATAAATAAATACTTGTTGTTGGGTGGTCAGAGAAGGTTGCTGTGCGCCATCCTCGATCTTCTGTTGGTTGTTTAATCCCATGACCAGGTGGTCACACAGACCATATGTCATCACTTTATCACATTATTGAGCCGCAAAGTCGGCTTACCTTTTCATATGTTGACTGTCCGCCTCTGTTACTGCTTTGCTTCATGGCACAAAGGTGCTTTAGGGGTGGGTTGGGTTTGAACCCCAAGCCTTGGTTCATTCAGAAATCCCACCCAGGCTGCCAGAAGGCGTCTAAGTCCCGGACTGAGGTGTTTTGTAAAAGAACCTATTGAGAGTCCAACAGCAACAGTGTCTCCCTGCAAAGAACACCGGGAGTTCTTTGAGTTCTCTGAGAGACCACCTGAGAAATCCTCGAGTGACCTGTGTGATCGCTGAGATCTTCTTTGGAGACTGTGTCTCAGACCGCTGAGAGATCAATGAAGGACTGCTGGAAGACCAGTTTGAACCAGTTCAAACCATTAAGTAGACCATGAAGAAGTTTACTGAAAGACCTCAGAGATCATCGAGAGACCTCAGTGGTCTCTGAACCATGTGATCTCCATTTCTCTTGTAATGTGAAACTGGCAGGAATTTAAAGCTTTGTTCTCAGTTGGTCGTCTGTGTGTTCAGGAGTCTGAAGTGCGGTCGTACCTCCTCTGTAGACCAGCAGCACCACCTCTCCTTGCTTGGTGTGTTCCTGCAGGACTCTCTGAACCTAAGAAAGGAAAGCCATTGTTATGAGGTTGTTCAGCTTCACAGGGAACCTGCTTAGGGGGGTTGGTTAGGAGCAGATCGAGGTTCACCTGGGCGAAGCTGAGGCTCTGAACATCCGCTCCGTTGATCTTTACGATGGCATCTCCTGCCTGCAGCGAGGGGCACTGTCTGCGATCCCAGACCCGCCTCACCACCGCCTGCTGACCCCTGTGTCCGCCTGCTGTCACGCTGAATCCCAGCCCCCCGCTGTCGCTGCGCCCCACTGCCACCGGCACCAGCTCCCACCCAGGAGCTGACCCGGGAGAACCCGGCCCCAGGGGGAGCACCAGTCCTGGATTTTCTCTGGAGGCTGGAGCTGGGTGGCTGGCTGGACACCCATTAAAGCCGCAGGGGGGGACATCTCTGGGAGAGGACACCGCAATGGTGGTCTGGGGCATAGCTGGACGCTGCACAGACCCTGAAGGAGGTGTCGAGGCAGAGGGGGGGTTGGTGCTGGTGGAGTTCTGGAGGAGGCCTGACTCGGGCTGAGACAGAGGCAGTTTGGACAGTGTGTGGGAGGACGAAGAGGTGATGGGGAGCGTGGATGTGGACAAGTCACTCTCTGATGACTTGGAGCTCTGATGAAGGAGGAGGGAGGAGGAGGAGGAGAGGGCAGGAAGGGTGCTACTGTTGTAGCGAATCAGAGAAGACCTTGTATGAGAAGGAGTAAGAGCAGAAAGGACACCAAACAAAAGTCAACAAGATGAGAACCGGCCCAACAGAACCAGTAAAAACCCAGATGGTCACCATGATGCTAAATCTAAGACAAACACAGTTACTAATGCTGACAATGATGCTAAAGATGCTAACACTACTAATGCTGCTAATGTTGTTCTGCTAACGCTTCAGCTACTGCTAATGCTGTTTGCTGCTAACACTGCTACTACTGATGATGATGCTAACGTTGCTAACTGGGCTATTTCACTGTGAATGCTCTCATTATTGCTACTGGTTCTAACCCTGCTAATGCTGCTAACTGTACAAATGCTGCTAGCGCTGCTAACACTGACCTCCGAGTTCCAGCATTGGATGGCACGCCGTCAGAGTCGCTGTGATTGGGCCTCTCTGCAGGAGGAGGCGGGTCAGAGGATGTGGGGGTCGGAGGACTCGTTAACCCATTTGTGATTGGCTGAGCAGAGTAGCAGGCCGGAGTCTGTGGCAGACCTACATCGATTGAAGCAAACAGGAATGATCATCTGAATAACAGAATAAAATCTGACCTAACAGATTGATTGGTTTAACTGCACAACAGCGCCCCCTGCTGTGTGAATGTTAGCATGTACAGTTTGTTTCCAGACAGAAGAACTCGATCATTAATTAAAAGTGGTGATTGACAGGAAAGCAGCTCTGAACATGTGGAGGACCTTCTTGTTTTTATCTGGTTGTCTTTACTAATCCCTCTGTAGTCATTTGTCTTTTCCAGAAGATCTGATAATCTGTTGTTTTTAGCTCATCTGTGCTCATTGTTGTCAGATGAAGTTTGGATTGATCTTCAGATTCTGGATGTTTTCTGTGGATCTTGGAATAATTTGGGATGGATTGTGATGAACTTGTGATGGATAATGGAAGGGTTTTGAACTTTCACATTCATTTTGGATAAAATTCTGAATAATTTTGAATGGATTTGGGATGTTTTCTGTGGATTTTGGATGGATTTTAAATGATCTTCAGAAGTTTAATGGCTCTGACCTGACGTGCTGCCGTTGGCGTCTGGTGGGTGGCTGTAGGTGAGGTGCGTCAGGCTTCGGCCAAGTTTGGATGACTCGTTGGCCATCTGTGGCTGTTGGAGGAGGTCAAAGGTCAGACATGATGTTAAACAGAACACCAGAAGTGTTGTTTCTCTTCCATCTGTTCGTTCATTCTTTGCTCTGCTATGACTAAAACATTGTGTTCCAATTTCAAAAACTAAACAAGAACCGTTTCCTGATGGAAATCTTTGCCTACATTTCCCATGTTGTCATGGTGACGCATCATTTCGATGAGTTCTGCTTCTGACTTGTTCTATGAAAGCAGGAAGAATGTGAGGTGTTTTTGAGGTGGAGTGAGGAGCGTACCGTCTCCAGACTCTGTTTGGGACAGCCGTCGGGGTTGTAGAGCATCGGGTATCCCCTCCTCAGAACCACGTCCACACTCTGACCCATCGGAACCGACTTCAGCATCTCCACCACCTCTTTATGGGAGCGCCCGAGCACGCAGGCATCGTTGATGTAGACCAGGATGTCTGCTGCAGGACCAGGACAGACCGAGAGACACAAACCAATCAGTCTGGACCCGGTTTTCTCAGCAGCTGGTTTCCGTCCATCTCATTCTTCAGTATCACAGAGTTGTGAATCAGAACCGAGTCCAAACCTAAGTTGAACTGATTCAAACCCTGAGCTCTGGATCAAAACCGAGTCCAGTTGGATCCGCAACATAATCAGAAGTATTTGTGTCTGTAACATGTTGGACCCAGTTCTGATTCTCTGATTAGGTTCCTGGTTCCTGTGATGTGTTTGAGACTCGGTTCTGTTTCTCCGCTCAGTTAATGACCTGGTTCTGGTTGACCCGCTGGCACCAAGGCAGATTAAACCTGAGGATTTGTTTTGGATCATAAGACTCTTTAATCCTAATGTTTTTGAAGCTTGTTGGTCAACTGACTCGACTTCCTGAAGGGTTTTATGTGGACCCAGGTTCTGGTTGTTGGATCTGATTTCAAATAATAAACCATTGTGACGTCATTGTTAACCCCTGAGTACCCCTGTGGAGGACCAGAGCAGGTCCACCTGTCTCTGTACCTCTGTGAAAGACCAGAGCAGGTCCACCTGTCTCTGTACCCCTGTGGAGGACCAGAGGAGGTCCACCTGTCTCTGAACCCCTGTGGAGGACCAGAGCAGGACCACCTGTCTGTACCTGTGTTGAGGGCTGGTGGACCTCCAGGGGTGACACTGTACACCTGCAGGAACTCTCGGGGACGACTTCCTCCGACGATGTTGAAGCCGAACCCTCGGGGACCTTTGGAGAGCCGGGTGTGGATGGAGTATCCCTTCAGCTGGCTCGGCTGCTCCGTGAACTCTGGAACTGTCAGAAGACGGAAGGAAAGTTTATTTGGCAAACTTTGCTTTTATTTACAGTCTAACAGAAAAAGCTGCACATGTGAGGACAAACTGTGAGAAACCACAAACTGTCTTCATTATGATCCACATTTTTACACAACGACACGTCTGACGGGAGCTGAGAGAAACATGTTCGGAGCCATGACACCTGTAGAGATGTAGGAGCGTGCACGTGTCACAGCAAGCATGAGTGTGCACGTGTCAGTCAGAAACTGACCGCTGATGTTGGAAACTTCAGAAGCTTCAGAAGATAAATGCCTGAACAGAAATATGAACGAAAAATACAAAAATCTAATTCTACAAACTCCTGAAGTCTGCAGGAACCCTGAAGTGCTGCCCCCTGCTGGCTGCTGTCAGACAAACACCTGGACCCCCCCACCGTCTCCACCACCACCTGCTAACATGGCTGCAGGAGCTATGCATTATGGGGGATCCCACACAGAACCACAGGTCTGTCAGTTTAACTCTCCACTCGTTCAGTTTCTTTAAACTCCTCCCTGGTTTATATTTCACTCCCTGTTTTAGAGATTTATTTTCTGTTTCCTGCTGGAATGGTTATTGATGCTGCTGGTCCTGAGGACCGAATTCTGTCTCCATGGAAACAGAAACAAAAAGTAAAAATCTTGAACTTGCTGATGTGAAATAAATAAATCTATCTCTCTGTTTTCTCACAAAATGAAATCTAACGGGAGCGGACAAACTTACGTTCTGTGCAGGAAGTCGTCTCTTTGCTCTGAGTTCGAGGATCCAGCCAGCTGGTCGTCTTTGAGTTATGACTGACAGACGTGTGTCGTCGTCATGGTAGCGCGATCAAACATGAAAGAAAAAGACTCTTTAAAACGCAGCATGTTCTTCATCACAATCAGGTTAAAATTTAGATTTAAACACCCTGAGCTGTTCGCAGCTTGTCTGAGTCGGCTGACATGACGTTTGGCGGTTTTATTGATTACTGATCTCTGATTGGTCCTCACTCGATGTAGTAGGGCTCTCCTGACTCGCTGTAGGCCAGCTCCCAGTTCTCAGGCAGTGGACCACTTCGTCTTCCTGCTAGTCCTCCTCCTCCATTCTCTGTTCCCTCCCGACTCCCAGCTGCTGACTCCCATGATTGGCTGAGAGGCAGCACAGTGGGCGGGGCTCCAGCAGGGCCTGCTGGCAGACGAGCTGGTTATGACCCACCTGCGCAGGTGAAGGTGATGTTTTCGTACCTGACAGGCCGCTGTCCTCCTCGCTGTTGTCTCCTTCCTCCACAGCCTTCTCCAGGTTGCTCAGAGACTTGCTCCTCGTCCTGAAGTTTCTCAGCAGGTTTCGATGTTCTTGGTACGTGATTGGTGGGCTCTCTGGACCAATGTGAACGGGGCGGGGCGTCCCGTAGTAGTTCCCTGTAATTGGACAAAAACAGGTTAAAGTTTGCTGATTTTACCTGAACGCCCGCTCTTAAAGGGCCGGTGCGCTGATTTTACCTGAACGCCCGCTCTTAAAGGGCCGGTGCGCTCATTTTACCTGAACGCCCGCTCTTAAAGGGCCGGTGCGCTCATTTTACCTGAACGCCCGCTCTTAAAGGGCCGGTGCGCTCATTTTACCCGTCGCTGTGATGTTTTTCCAGATGTTTTTTATTTTTCGTACCTTTGAATTTGCCACTCTCCAGCAGAGCTCCAGACTCCTCCAGAGAGAAAAACTCTTCAATGGACACAAAGTTGTAGTCCACTCCTGAAATTTCGCCATCTCGAGGCTGCCTGGTTGTACCTGTGGGGAGGACGCTGTGATGTCAGAAAACAATACTCGCTGCCTCAGATAATGCAGCTGATATTTACTGGATTCTAAAAATAATAACTGGAACCAGGAAACTAAAAAGTGAGGAACATCTAACTGGCTTTAACCTGAAAAGAGTGTTTTTTATCATCTTCATAACCTGAAAGTTTGACTTTTTATCAGATAACTGTCCTTGTTTTTAGGAAAGCCTCCCAGTGGGAGTGGACTGTGTGTCCAGGTGTGTCTTACATGGCACGGCGCGCAGGTACAGGTTCTCCCTGATGAGCTGCTGCAGCTGGCTGTCCATCGAGCCCGGAGTAAAACACTTACTGAGGTACAGCCTCAGGTCTTTACACAGAGACGAACCTATCACGCAGACAGGATATGATGTCACAGAAACAACTTTACAATTCTTTCCTGTCCTTTTTAAACTTTCTAATAAATCTTAGTTTTCCACCTGGTGAGACGGTCTTGATTCTGATTGGATGAGGGCAGGAGTTGAGCACTCCTCTGACATCACCAAGCGTCATCCCCAACACGGGCGTCCCTCCAATCTCTAAGATGATGTCACCCACTGTGGCCCCGCCCCCAGGGGCTGCAGTAACGAAGGGGAACTCGCCGTAGTCGGCTCCGCCTCCGATAGCGAGGCCCAGCTCTCCTGATCCTCCGGTGCCGCCCAGCGGGACGAAGCTCTCCTGCACCTGCAGACACAGAGAAGCGG
>NW_023665812.1:13066-15807 GCF_001649575.2 Kryptolebias marmoratus | reverse complement strand
ATTTTACCTGAACGCCCGCTCTTAAAGGGCCGGTGCGCTCATTTTACCTGAACGCCCGCTCTCAAAGGGCCGGTGCGCTCATTTTACCTGAACGCCCGCTCTCAAAGGGCCGGTGCGCTCATTTTACCTGAACCCCCGCTCTCAAAGGGCCGGTGCGCTGATTTTACCTGAACGCCCGCTCTTAAAGGGCCGGTGCGCTCATTTTACCCGTCGCTGTGATGTTTTTCCAGATGTTTTTTATTTTTCGTACCTTTGAATTTGCCACTCTCCAGCAGAGCTCCAGACTCCTCCAGAGAGAAAAACTCTTCAATGGACACAAAGTTGTAGTCCACTCCTGAAATTTCGCCATCTCGAGGCTGCCTGGTTGTACCTGTGGGGAGGACGCTGTGATGTCAGAAAACAATACTCGCTGCCTCAGATAATGCAGCTGATATTTACTGGATTCTAAAAATAATAACTGGAACCAGGAAACTAAAAAGTGAGGAACATCTAACTGGCTTTAACCTGAAAAGAGTGTTTTTTATCATCTTCATAACCTGAAAGTTTGACTTTTTATCAGATAACTGTCCTTGTTTTTAGGAAAGCCTCCCAGTGGGAGTGGACTGTGTGTCCAGGTGTGTCTTACATGGCACGGCGCGCAGGTACAGGTTCTCCCTGATGAGCTGCTGCAGCTGGCTGTCCATCGAGCCCGGAGTAAAACACTTACTGAGGTACAGCCTCAGGTCTTTACACAGAGACGAACCTATCACGCAGACAGGATATGATGTCACAGAAACAACTTTACAATTCTTTCCTGTCCTTTTTAAACTTTCTAATAAATCTTAGTTTTCCACCTGGTGAGACGGTCTTGATTCTGATTGGATGAGGGCAGGAGTTGAGCACTCCTCTGACATCACCAAGCGTCATCCCCAACACGGGCGTCCCTCCAATCTCTAAGATGATGTCACCCACTGTGGCCCCGCCCCCAGGGGCTGCAGTAACGAAGGGGAACTCGCCGTAGTCGGCTCCGCCTCCGATAGCGAGGCCCAGCTCTCCTGATCCTCCGGTGCCGCCCAGCGGGACGAAGCTCTCCTGCACCTGCAGACACAGAGAAGCGGTTTTTCTCACGCAGGACGTCCTGAAGTTCCACCTGTCCAGGTGTTCCAGTTGGTTCTGTACCTTGGAGCGCCAGTGCAGCTTCTTCACCGTCGCTTTAGACATGGCGGCTGAGCTGCGGACAGAAGGAAACGAGAGGTTACTGAGCGTGCTCAGTGGCAACCTTCAGCATGAGAAACAGTCAGGAGTCAGGCTCAGATTTCACTTCAGATCCGGATCTGTTCTGATCCGTTCCAGCTCCACACAGACTTTGTTTATTTCCAAATGAAATTTCATGGACCGCCTTTTGAAACAGATCCTTGACTTTCCTGCTGTTCCAGAGCTGCGGTTTTAGTTGTGGTTCAGAACCAGTTCCTGACCCGGACCTTAAATCTTTGTTTCAGTCTCTAAGGAAATGACCCAGGAAAGTTCACTTTCAGTAGAACTTTGACCCTTTATTCAAGGCTTTCATGAAGTCTGTGACATCATCAGGCTCTCAGAACCGGACCAACATGTTCTGATTCTAAAGAAATGTGTTTTTATATGAAAGCATTCAGTATGACTGATGATTCATAACATCGTATTTAAACTGAAGTAAAATCAAGATAAAAAATAAAAAGTTTTCATCTAAACATTAACTGGTTCTGTTGGTTAAACCAGGTCCAAGTGTTTAACAGGATTAAAGTCTTTGCTGCATAAAGTTTGTCAGGTTTTCAGGTGTTTGATGACAGGATTAACACAAAGAACTCTTCACACAACAGGTCTCAGGTCAATCTTTCACTGAAAAAACATTTTCAATAGAAATTATATTCAGATTCAGTGGAAGAAAAATAAGCTAAATGATAACTTTTGTGATGTTTTTACTTCATAAATAAAAACTGTAGATAAAAATGAACCAACCAACGAACCACACGGTTAATCTGTTAATTATCCAACCACCAAATAATGAATCAACCAATTTATGAAGCCCAAACTTTACTTTACTTCCTCGTTACAAAGTAAACCCGAGTATCTGAAGCCCAAACTTTACTTCCTCAGAATCTGATGGGATTTCATCTCATCAGATTTTAGTTTGGTCTCCCAGCAACAGAAAACATTTTATCAACAGAGAGAGCCTCCTCCATGGATTCATCAACTCACTGCCTCCGTGTCAGAACAGCAGATGGTAGTGGACAGCAGGAAGTCTCACACACACACACACACCGTCACCGTACATTAAATATGGATGAACATATGTGGAGGAAGTCAGTGAGGAAATAAACAGCAGCGTTAACGTTCAGAGACTCATAACCTGACTCCAAACTGAAAATTTATTAAATACAACAACTCGGAGAGTAAGAAGGAAGGAAAAACACTTTAATTCACTTTAATCGATCAGCTGATCCTAAAATCCTGTCTCAGAGGCTGAAGATGATGTTGGATCACAGGAACGGTTCTAAACGGTTTAAATCAGATTTATCTGATAGATTCCAGTTTCTTCAGGTTGATCATAAATCTTCTTCAAACACCAGAGGTTCTCCTGGAGTTCCTCGGGGTTCAGAGGTTCTCCTGGAGTTCCTCGGGGTTCAGAGGTTCTCCTGGACTTACAAACAGCTTCTTAGATTACAAACACGTCTCAGAGACCAAAAACAGAATGACTTTTAAACTCAGACTCATGGACTTCCTGA
>NW_023665812.1:10063-11883 GCF_001649575.2 Kryptolebias marmoratus | reverse complement strand
GGTGTGTGTGTGTGTTACCTCTACAGATGAACGTTGTGTGTCGGTGTGTGTGTGTGTTACCTCTACAGATGAACGTTGTGTGTCGGTGTGTGTGTGTGTTACCTCTACAGATGAACGTTGTGTGTCGGTGTGTGTTCAGCCATCAGGTCTGTTTTTGTCCGTTTCTTCTCCTGTTCTACTTTCTCTCTCTCTCTGTACTTTATGTTAATGTCTCTCACTCCAAGATAAGGCTGGTCAAAGTTCAGTGTGTGTGTGTGTGTGTGTGTTTTCTGGGCGTGAACTGCAGGACTTTGTATGACATGTTTGCAGGAATGTGTGTCGTCAGTGTTGGTTTATTTATAAAATCACACAAGTTCTGCACAATAAAACAAAGCAGAAGTAAATCCTACAGGATGGAAACATAGGAGGAAGAAAAGCATGCTGGGTAATATGCAGGATCTGCTGAGACACTGGTTGCCATGGTGATTCCTGTCCTTTTTGGGGGAGCAGGAAGTGGCGAGGCAGCACACTGCAGCACTAAAGGCCTTTCCGTCCTCCAGGAGAAGTCATAAAGTCGGCTCTGATTCACGTCTTTATGTGAAGAAAATCATTTTGTTCGCGTATCTTCGTCCGCCGCCTCTCGACACACCAGTCAGATGGTCGTCCTGTGAGCAGCAGGAGGCTCTGATGGTCCCACAGGTTCAGGTTGATGGTTCTACAGGGTTTATGGAGGAGATCTGAAGAGTTAAAAAGCGCCTTCACTTCCTGTTTGGAAGCTCAGATCCTGTGGAAGTCAATGAGGGTTTGGGTGTGTGACCTCTGACCTCTGGGGGGGATTTAAAAGAAAACCATCAGTCCTCCAGCAGAGAGACCGTAGGACATGAGGACATGAGCTTCACCGAGGACTCCTTATCTCTGGTTTCAGAACATGAGGACTGTTTGACCTTCTCAGGCTGAACACCAACCTGCAGGTTTAAATAAACACATTCCATTCTCAGCCACACGGAGAACTGGATCATAATTCTTTCTCCTAAACTTTATCAACCTGAAGAAAAACGGCACAAAGTCCTCCTCTGAGCTGCTTAGAGGACCCATCAGACCTGAGGAATTAGGTGAGACCAAAACCTGAGACCTGAGTACCCCTCGTCCCCCAGATCTCCTCAAACTTCTTTTTCTTCTTGTCCTGTTTTCAGCTTCAGTGTGATGCCTCAAAGTTCCCCTTTCCTCACAAACACATGGCTCACTCTTGGGAGTTGTAGTCTTTAACACCAAAGATCTGTAGTTCTTGTAGGAAACAAGTTAACTTGTGAGGAGTAAGGAGCAGGGGGAGCGTTTAGTCAGCTGCAGCTACGCTCTGATCTTCCTCCTCGTCTTCATGAAGTCTGACAGGATAATTCCACACAGAGCCTTAGATCACACAGCATCTGGAAACAGCTGGAACATCTGTCGCCTCCTTTTATCTTATTACATCAGAAGGTATTTATCTCCTTCCTAAAGGTGAGGATCTGCACAAAAAGGAAGTTGTTTTATCAACAATCCAGTTTCATTAGATCAGAGAGAGAAACCATCAGAGCTCAAAAGAATCCTGTTTCAGACGATTAAAGAATTTCTCTGAGTTAAAGTTCTTTGTGTTCATTTATCACAGGTGAGAGCAAGAAATGATCACAACCATCCCCCTACAGGCCACAGTCAGCATGGCGGTAACTATGGTAACAGGTGGGATCACTCTCATGTTCAATGAGAACATGGTTTCTACGTCCAGGTGGGTCAGAACTGCAGCATCATCATGTGACATCCTCACGTCTCAGCTGCTAGGGGGTAAGCAACCTGACTGCCAAACA
>NW_023665812.1:8482-9963 GCF_001649575.2 Kryptolebias marmoratus | reverse complement strand
CTGTCTCGATCCTGTCCCGATCCTGTCTCGATCCTGTCCCAATCCTGTCTCGATCCTGTCCTGATCTCGTTATATTTTCATTCTGATGATTCAGAGGTTCCTGTCATCTGGTAAAGTGGTTCTGGATCAAAGGTTCTTCTGACTTTTTGAAAAAAAGGTTTTCTTTGATTTAAGAACATCCTTCATGAGAGCTGTGGGTTTTTTTTTCTTGTGATATAATGAAAAAAACCCACTCAGTATCAGAGGTTCTGTTGGTTTGAAGGTCCAGTAATTCCCAGCAGAACGTTGATCTGAGGAGTCAGAGCTCATGGATGGATGGATGGAGTTTAACTAAAAGAGAACAGTTTCCTGTTCTGGCAGAACTGGCAACATTTAGTTTTCTAAAGAACCAAAGGAACAGTTGGTCCATTTCATCAGAGCCGGCTGCTCAGAACCAGAACCCCAGAGAACCTCAGAGGTTTAGATCTGACTGAAAACTGGACCTCAAGAACTCTGTCACGGTTTCACATCTGCTACAGAGCCTCAGAAGGGCTGGTCCACTCAGGAACCCAAACTCAGAACTCAAAGGACCTGTTGCTCAGTCCGGACGGGTCAGACCAGAACCACATCTGTCCACAGACCCACAGACAAACAGAACCCCACTTCACGCAACACACAAAGTAAACAGAAAGCTGCGGCGTGTGACGTCACCAGGTGGCTCAGAGGTGACCTGATGGTGGTCACGTGACTCCTCATCAAACACATGAAACTAACTCGGTGCTGTTGGGTTTGGGTTTAAGTGAAAAGTAAACTCTGAGTAAGAACCGACCGATTAATCAGCCCCTGATCGAACAAAGAGGGTTCTGGTTCTGGTTCCGGTTCGGGTTCTTACCTCTGCCGCTCTCCTCGTACATCTTCTCAGCTCCTCCAAGAGACCAGCATCTTCAGTCGGATCGTCAGCAGGTCCTGTCTGTCCAGGTGTTCATGGGTCACCTGAGCGAGCGAGCGACCGATAGACTGACTGAGGTCCTGATCCGGTTCTGATCCGGTCCTGATCCGGTCCTGATCCGGGTCTGAAACTAAGCCTGAGTGCTCTCCATCCAGCAGCAGCAGAAACGGCGCAGCTCCACTAATCTGCCTGTCAGCCTCTCTGCCTCCCAAATGGGGATTAAACAGGAAAAGCTCGTGTGTGCGCGCTGGGAGGGGGTGCAGCTGGAGGCGAATTAAAGGGGCAGAAAATAAAAATCTGAGGACAGAAAAGTTTTTAACGTTGAACCAGAAAACAAAGCTGAAGAAATCTTTAGACTGAAGATATCATCTTCCTTCTGTGGGTTTTAACAACATGAAATCATTATTTTATTACAGTTCAGTCAGAATTGTTACAGTTTTTAATTCTCTGCTCCTCCTGGAGCTAAAACAAACAAACAAAAACCTCTAAACCTGGTCCTGTTGGAGCTCTAAACCCGGTCCTGTTGGAGCTCTAAACCCGGTCCTGTTGGAGC
>NW_023665812.1:3026-6375 GCF_001649575.2 Kryptolebias marmoratus | reverse complement strand
GGTCCTGTTGGAGCTCTAAACCTGGTCCTGTTGGAGCTCTAAACCTGGTCCTGTTGGAGCTCTAAACCTGGTCCTGTTGGAGCTCTAAACCTGGTCCTGATGAAGCTCTAAACCCGGTCCTGTTGGAGCTCTAAACCCGGTCCTGCAGGTCCACTCCAGCCTGCTTAAATAAAGAGAAAAAGAAACAGCAGTGGTTCTGGTTTGTTTGTTTAACCTTCAGAAGAGGACATAAGAGTCCAATTTAAACCTGTCTTACAGCCGTCCACTTATTTACACCATGAGACCAGCTGCTAAAGGTCCAGTTTCAGCCCTCCAGGCCTGGAGGGTTCAAAAAGCAAAGTGACTTCACATCAGAGAGTCTGAAGGGGGGACACATAAAACCAACCACGCTGAAAGTAAATTATTCATCCGATGATGAAACATCGATCTTTGACCTTTTCTCCACTGAGGGACACAAATGTCTTTATATCTGTGTGAGAACCAGAACCACTCAGACTGGACCTGCGGGTCCCTAAACCTGAACATGACCCCAGATCAGACCAGTGGTTCAGACTGAGGCGGGAGGATTACAGACCACCTGAGGAAAAAAGCAAAGAAACCATCAGCCAAAGGATGCAGAAGGACGTGTTGCCTTCAGGAACGGCTCGGAGAATAAACACACACACACTCAGACAGTGTTTGTGTTTCCCTGGCAGCTGAGAGAATTTTATTGGTGAGTTTCTGTTGCGTTCTCTTCCTGAGTCTCCGTCTAAATGTCCTCTCAAGTGTCCTCTTAAGTACACTCCAGAGTTTATTTCCAAGTTTACTCCTGAGCCTCCTCTCAAGTCACTCCCCAGGTCTCCTCCTGAGACTCCTGCTGAGTGTCCTCCTCAGTCTTCCCCTGTCTCCTCCTGTCTCCGGCTGCACTGTGGTGGATTACAGCTCAGATTGTCTTTAAAGCTTCTTGATTTGTGGTTTTAATATTTTTATTTATTATGAACTGAAGCATGAAATTCTGTAATGGACTGAACACCTGTCCAGGTGTCCCCTGCCTCTCGCACAATAACTGCTGGAGATGGACACCAACTCCCCACGACCCGGAAAGACAAGCAGGTGAGGAAAGTAGATGGACAGCTGGACAGACGGACGGATGGATGAATGGATGGATGGATGGACAGACGGATGGATGAAGGATGGATGCTGTCCTTCAGCCCTTGCTGTGATGTATTCTACATCAGGACCTCTGATTGGAGGGAACCCCTCCTCCCCCTCCCCTCCAGGAGCAGAGCTGCGTCCTCATTGGACATATTTGTGTCCATCAGATGAAAGGATGGAGGACAGGCGGTGTTGGTGTGTCGTAATCTGCTGTTTTAATCTGGTTTAATCCTTACGGCTGCTGGTTATAGTGGTGATGGAGATGAAGATGATGGTGGTGATGAAGATGAGGATTTATTTTATTTATCTGTTGCTGAATAAAAGTTATTTTTTTAGAGACTGTCGCAGTTTACTTCTTTTTTTGACATTTGACCTCTGAGTGCAGTTCCATTCCTCCTCTGACCTTTGACCTCTGAGTGCAGTTCCATTCCTCCTCTGACCTTTGACCTCTGAGTGCAGTTCCAGTCCTGCTCTGACCTTTGACCTCTGAGTTCTGTCTGAAACAGATGTTGTGATGTTTGATGCAGAGAATCAGAGCAGAACTTCCTGCTGAAGATAAAAATGGTTCAGAAGGAAGTGTTGGAGTGAGGTCAAAGGTCATTCTGACTGAGAGGCTGATGTTGGGATTAAAGCAGGCTTTAATAATCCCAGAGATGAAATATTCCAGATTCATAAACAAACAAAGTTTTAAAAGATTCACCCCCTCGGTGGTTTAAAAGTTCATTTCTTGTGTTTTATGCTGTAAAAATCTCTGTTTTAATTTACAGTTTAAAAAATGAAAGTTCTAAAAAGTGTATTTAATAACTATAATTAATTATAATTAATAAATATAATTTTCAATAAATAAATCTATTTCTTTAATAATGTCCTGTAGTTTATTTAAAAAGTCATCCAATAAATGATCAGAATTATGTTTCCTAATCGATGTGTGATCAGTGTTTATAATAATCCAATAATTCTGATCTCAGTTTAAATCTGATTGGAGCTCAGCTTCCTCTGGGTGACGTCATCTCAGGTCATACGCTGATCCGTGGCGCCCCCTGCTGGTCTCACACAGAGTTACAACTGCAAATCAGGGAGAGGGAAGGAAAAACAAAAACCTGAACCAGAACCTGAACCAGAACTGAAATTAAAGGCTGCCAGTCGTTTAAGGACAGCATATCGCCCGCCGCCTTCCATGCCAGAGTTTTGGACTGAAATCATCTGATGACAAAGATAGAGCTCAGGGGTGTCCAGTCCTCATCCCGGCCCTGGTCCTGGCCCTGGTTCTGGCCCTGGTCTTAGTTCTGACCCTGGCCCTGGCCCTGGCCCTGGCCCTGGTCCTGGCCCTGGTCCTGACCCTGGCTCTGGCCCTGGTCCTGGCCCTGGTCTTAGTCCTGACCCTGGCCCTGGCCCTGCCTGGTCCAGGTCTTGCTCCTGGAGGACCACCATCCTGCAGGTGTTAGAGTGACTTCTTCACACAGATGTTCAGATGAACTGAACACCTTCAAGGGTCACTTCAGACAAACACTGAAATGAACCTCCTGTCAGCTCTCAGAGGATGTGCTGGGCATGACTCTCGGCTACAACCAACCCAACTTCAGTTATAACCATTTTAGGGTTCACTAAAACTGAATTTATATGGCGGCCATCTTGAATCAGGTTGACAGCTGTGAATTTTATCCAATGATAAAATCAGTTACATTAAAATCTATCCACTGGTTCAACACACACGCTCACTCTCACCCCTGAACTGAATCAACCCTGGACTGAACCGAATCCTTCCTGTACTGAACCAAATCCTTCATGAACTGAACCGAATCCTTCCTTCCTGAACCGAATCCTTCCTGTACTGAACCGAATCCTTCATGAACTGAACCAAATTCTTCATGAACTGAACCGAATCAACCTGGACTGAACCGAATCCTTCCTTCCTGAACTGAATCCTTCCTTCCTGAACCGAATCAACCTGGACTGAACTGAATCCTTCCTGAACTGAACTGAATCCTTCATGAACTGAACCGAATCCTTCCTGAACTGAACCGAATCCTTCCTGAACTGAACCGAATCAACCTGGACTGAACCGAATCCCTCCTTCCTGAACCAAATCCTTCATGAACTGAACCGAATCCTTCATGAACTGAATCGAATCCTTCCTTCCTGAACCAAATCCTTCCTTCCTGAACCAAATCCTTCATGAACTGAACCGAATCCTTCATGAACTGAACCGAATCCT
>NW_023665812.1:0-2380 GCF_001649575.2 Kryptolebias marmoratus | reverse complement strand
GAACTGAACCGAATCCTTCATGAACTGAACCGAATCCTTCCTGAACTGAACTGAATCCTTCATGGACTGAACCGAATCAACCGGGACTGAACCGAATCCTTCCTTCCTGAACCAAATCCTTCATGAACTGAACCGAATCCTTCATGAACTGAACCGAATCCTTCCTTCCTGAACTGAATCCTTCATGGACTGAACTGAATCCTTCATGGACTGAACCGAATCAACCTGGACTGAACCGAATCCTTCCTTCCTGAACCAAATCCTTCATGAACTGAACTGAATCCTTCATGGACTGAACCGAATCAACCTGGACTGAACCGAATCCTTCCTTCCTGAACCGAATCCTTCATGAACTGAACCGAATCCTTCTTGAACTGAACCGAATCCTTCATGAACTGAACTGAATCCTTCCCTTTTAGTTTCTAGGAACAAACTCCCAGGGATGTGATGACAGGAAGTGAGCAGCTGATTGTGTCTGAGGGCCTTCGGGTTGTTTTCAGAGCTTGTTGTTGTTGTTGTTGTTGACTTCTTGTTGGAAGGAAATATGGCGGAAGTGACTAATGACGTCACTCAGTTTGTTCAAAAACGTAAAGAATCACAACATGAGCTCCCCTTCTTCGCAGCACACGCACGCGCGCGCGCACTCACGCTGATGTCAGCGCATCACTGAATGCCTCTTCCTCATCATCAAATAGGCTCCGCCCATTGGAGGCGGGGCTCTCCAACGCGTCCTCCACACACACGCACGCACACGCGCGCGCACTGTCACTGTAGTAAAGCTACTGCTATACCTGCAGGCCACACGCGGGCGCGCACACGCTTGAGTGCTTTAGAAAAAAAAGACATCCACAGGCACGCGCATGCGTGTGTGGTCCTCCACCTTTTAGCTTTGCATTTTTTTACCTGCAGTGGACAGCCGCGCAAGGCGCACGCTCGCGCATGCACGCCGCAGCAGCAGCGCGCGCGGCAGCAGAGCAAAGATCGATACGGTGGAAGCGCGGAGAGGCGCGCGCATCCGGACGGCACGCGGCAGGAATTATGAAGGTAACGTGAAGCTTTGTTTGTTTTTTTATTTGTTTGTGTTTATTCTCCCGTTCGGGTGGCACGAGGCGGCGAGGCGCGCGCGCGGCAGATTGCTCGCGGTACTTCTGCAGGAGGAAACGGCTCCGTCAGCAGGTTTCAGTCCGGGCTGAGGGGGCAGCGGAGGGTCGGTCACCTCCTCCATCACCAGCTCCGCGTGCGCGCGCGTCACACCGTGCCAAGGCAGCACTGTGAGAGCCGAGCGCGAGCGTGCGCGCGTGCGTTTCCATGGTGTCCAGCAGCTGGAAGGAGCTGCAGGAGCTCTTTGTCTGCTGTGACCGTTTGTCATAAGAGGAAGAGGAGGAGGAGATGAAGAGGAGGAGGTCAGAGAGAGGAGAGGAGGAAGAGGAGGTGCGTTCAGGTGATTCTGCTGCTTCCTGCTTGTTTTCAGCTGATGAAGAGTGATACACACCTGAGCTGGTGGTGTGGTCACGTGACAGTGTGAACAATCACCTGTCAGCTGATCTGCACCTGATCAGGTAACTCATTTAGATCCTGACGGGTAACTTGACAGGTTTGAAGAGTGATGGTCAAACATGGCGCCCCCTGCAGGTAACGGCAGGTATCTCAGGTCTAAACAAACATGGCGCCACGAGGCCTTGTGAGCTGGGGATGGTTTTATTTCAGCGGGTCTACCATCAGAACTGGACCATGGAGCCATGGAGGAAGGGTTCTGCTCTGACTCGGTTGGGTCCGTGCGTCTCTTCCCTACTGATGAGTCCAACATGTTCACCTTCACCTGTGGTCTGACTCAGGATCAGGTGCAGGTCCACGGAAAATAAGTGAGGAAGAGGAGGAGAAAAACCAATCTTTGGTCCTGGATTGGTGTCTGAGAAGGTTAGAAGCTGTTCTCTGCTTTGTTGTCTGTATTCTGAGTGACCTTTAACCCCTGGATGAGGGAGTCTTTATGCTCAGCTGATGACATCACTGGACTGACTGTGATGACATCATCAGTGTGTGTCAGCTGTGTCTCTGTAGATTCAGACTGACATCTGCTGTCGGAGACACTCAGCGTCTCCAGAGACTCTGAGCGTCCTCTTCCTCCAACATCATCATCATCATCATCATCATCATCATCCTGAGTCTCAGTCAGCTGTGACCTTTGACCTCGGCTGGATGATTGTTTTCGGACTCCAAAGTCCCAGTGTCACAATTAAAGGTTAAAAAATCCAGGTTCTGGTCCTCTGGTTCTCGCTCTGGTTCTGATTCTTTGGATTGTCTTTGGTTGCAGGTTGGATTTTTTAAAAATTCATTGATGGTGAAAGTTGTAAGAGTTCTGTATGACATTCAGATGTGTCAG
>NW_023665811.1:22885-27652 GCF_001649575.2 Kryptolebias marmoratus | reverse complement strand
AGCCTATGGGGCCGCTCATGTGTCCTGTTGTCTGTAGGTGCAGTCAGTGACCCGGGCGTGTTCCTATCAGTGACCCTGATGTGGTACAGGTAATGCCCCAGGTGTGTTCCAGTTAGTTGTTAACGAGCTGCAGAGTGACAGGAAGATGGAAGATGGACTGAAGTTAGTCAATTAGAGCCGCAGCTCGTTAGGGTCTGACATGAAGCTTTATTCTTCTTCATGCATTTTATGTAAAACAGGTTCAAAACAAAGATTTTCTGCTGCTGCAGCTGCTCTACAGAAAAACAAGGTTCAACAAACACAGCACTGTGCAAAATTCTTAATCCAGTCCTGATCCAGTCTCTTGATCAAACTGCTCCTTCAGTCCTGATCTAAACTCCCGACTGGGAGCCTGACAGGTGAGTCTGCAGCAGTTCCAAAGCTGATATTCTTTTTAACGAGTAGATTTTCTGCATTTATCTCCCTCTGACAGATTTACTGACACGGAACCAAAAGTTCTGATGATATTTACAGTAGGACAGTCCGACAGAAGCTGAAAAGGATGACAGAAGGAGGGCAACAGTTTGACGAACTGAAGGAAAACTATAAAATAACTGAAACCTGAGAGGTGAGACTAATTAGATTAGGACTGTAAAATGTACGAACTGACAGGTGAGACTAATTAAAGTAAAAATATAAAAGTTTTTACTGACAGGTGTCGGAGCTGCAGACCTTCACTCACTCTGAACTACATTCATGGTTGCTTTTTTATTAAACCACATTTTCTCCCAAACAGAAGGAAAGAAGACATTTAGAGAAACTCTCCGACTGATGAAGTGAAAAAACACAAAGCTGTCAGAACCCAGAGTGGGCCAGAACCTACAGAGACCTCAGTCAGAGTCCGGTCTGAAGGGCTAGGGTCCGATGAGACCAGAATCCACCTGTATGGGACCAACTTAAAGCACCATGTTTGGAAGAAGAGACTGAATGATGCTGAAAATGATTAGAAGAAACACCGTCCCCACAGAGGAGGTTGGAGCTGATTATCTGTTAGGGTGCAGGACAACTTCCCCACAAGGAGGGTACGCCAAAGTCCTTCCAAACATGTGTTCAAACCTGGAAGCTCCTCAGAGTTTCTGACCTGCAGATCGGTCACAGATCAGCAAAATGAAAGCTGCTGAAGAGAAAACTTTAACCGGAGAGAGACGATCGATCTGCAGCACAGAGGAGAGGTCCGACTGGAATACTAAAGACCCCCCGAGTCCAGAACCACATGACCCGCCTGAATAATGAGGCTCAGAGTCCTGCAGCATCAACCCAGGATCAGTGTGCTTCTGTTTGGTTCCTGTCAGGTGTGTGTGTGTGTGTGTATGAGAACAGATTTAGTTGGTTTTGTGTTTGGGATGCATTCCTCTCCTTGGCCCGTTGTCATTAAATGGTTCATGTAATAAGGTGATTGGTCAGAGACACTCAGAGGTTCTGTCCTGCTTCTTTATTTTAGTTCTGGTTCTGGACTGATCAGAAGTCTCTCCTGCTGTTGGGTCATGTGAAAGGACAGCTGGAAAGTTTGTTGTTTATCCCAGTGAGGGAACAGTTCATCCCCACTTTAGCTTTCAGTGTTGAATCAAACAATAATAAAGGAAAATGTAAAAATATACTGCATATCATGATAAAGTTCTAAAATATCACAATAATAATTTAGGGTCATATAGCCCCAGACTGAGGTGGAAGGAGAACTACGTGTCACAGTTCTGGGAAAGAACAAACCAAGAACGCAGGCTGACAACAAGGAGCTGAAAGAATAACTTATAACGAAAATCAACAACAGATAAAAAGTCATTAAAATGTATTTTAAGTAAAAGTTACTCAGTTACTTTATTACTCTCCTGTGGGACACAAAGGACAGGAGGACTTCTTTCCTCAAACAAGTTCTTAAATAAAACATGTCCAGATGTGATGTTTGAAACGCTTGGAGGGAATAAAATCCCATCCAGTGCAGAACCTCCACGGAACCACAAACAGCTGGAGAGAAACTCCTAAATGAGCCGCTCTGCTCTGGATTTGGACCAGTCCATCCCTACAGGGAGACAGTTCTTCCTCTCAGACGCAGAAGGACATAGAAACATGTGTAAACATGTCATACTTCTATTAAAAAGAGGTTCAGGTTCAGGTTCTGGTTCTGATGAAGGTCAGTGGATCACGAAGGGAGGCTAAAGGTTTAGCTGCTATAACGAGCTGAAAGACCACAGAGGAGGATTCCTTTGAGCCAGGTTAGATCACCATGGTAACAGAGACTGAACTCATCCTGCTGGAACCTGTGGAACCAGTGAAACTGGTTTTTATCAACAGAACCAACTGGACCTGGTCAAAAATAAAACATACTGGAGACAGCATTGTCTCTTTCTGACCAACAGCTGCAGCGATTTAAAGTCTGACCTTGAGACTGTCAGGAAGCTCAGCGATAGCAGCCCAGTCCAAACCCAATAGAACCAAAGCTGTCCTGTAGATTTGTACTGATTGATCAATACAGACAGAACCATCAGCAGCATCTCCTTAGTCCTACTGGACTCCACCTAATCAACCAGCACCAGGAACCGGTCCCAGCGGTCCAAAGAGAATAAAACTTACCCCTGTCTCTCTCCGTCCACCAGGATCCGAACCAGGATTCCTGTAACAGCTACCAGGATCGGGTAGTGGTCCACACTCTCCAGACCTGCAGATGACAGACAGAACCCGCGTAAGTAACAGAACCAGGTTCCAGGTTCCTGGTTCCAGGTACGAGCTGCAGTTCTTCAACAACAACATGCTCCGATTTCATTTTTCTGTTTTAGTTGTAAAATGTAAGGATTGATCTGATCAGAGACAAAATATTCTAAAAAAAATATCATAAAAATGTCAAGAAATGGATGTTTTTCTAGAACAAATCCAGACTTTTTTCTGACTGCAAACCGGACTCTTAAACCCTGCAAACCGGACTCTAAGACCCTGCAAACCGGACTCTGAGACTCTGCAAACCGGACTCTGAGACCCTGAGAACCGGACTCTGAGACCCTGCAAACCGGACTCTAAGACCCTGCAAACCGGACTCTGAGACCCTGAGAACCGGACTCTGAGACCCTGCAAACCGGACTCTGAGACACTGTAAACCGGACTCTGAGACCCGGACTCTGAGACCCTGCAAACCGGACACAGTTTAATGAAGTTCTTCTGCTGAATCGGCACAAATCAACACAAACAACAATCTGATAATCAGACTAAGTTGACAGCTTCTCTCCTCCCGGTGATCCAGGACCCATGGTCAACCAGAACCTGCCATTATGAACAGTTAGAACCAGTTCGGTTTGAGTAGCTAACCCTGAACCAGGACCTGAAACGGCAGAACAAATGGATTCGGGTCAGAAAGTGTTCGTACCTGGCAGTCTCAGGTTGACGACCCGATCAAAAAGGTTCTTCTCAGCCGTGACTCTGTTCAACACCTGATTCAGAAGCTGCAGACAGAACAGGAAGTCTTCATTATTCACAAGAAGAACCACAAACTTATTCTGGATAAGGAGTTCTAGATATAAAGTTAGAAAGAGTTCTGGACCTGGCTGTGTGTGACCATGTGTGTCTGAGGAAGAGGTTCAGGGGTTTTTGGGTTTAGTCAAAGACCAGAATCTAAATTCATTCAGAGCTAAAACTCAAATTCTGGTTCTGGGATCCGATTCCGTAAATAAAAACTCCTGGAAATGTTTCCATCCAGAACCGCTCCGATACCTCAGGTGTTCTCCTCTCCATCTTCAGCAGCAGCAGAATCGGACCCAAATGGGTTCTGAGCGTTCTGCTCAGAGAACTTTAAAGACCCCAGGTGAGCCTGACCTGAGCGAGTCGCCTCAGCAGCAGCTCCGCTGACGGACGGGACCAGTCCAGGAAGATCTCTGGTACCAGAGTGACGGTCATCTCCAGAACCCGCAGTAGGCTGACGGACAGGTCAAAGCAGGTAGCACACACCTGGACAGAGAGTTTACCATAGAGGTGACAACACTTTGAAACCAGAACCAGAACCATGCTGACCCTGATGGAATGTGATACCTTCAGCTGACGAGTGTCCACAAAGTTCCTCTCAGGACGTTCTGCCGCCTGCTGGATCTGAGGACCACAGAGTTTTATTAGTTCAGAACCAGAACACTTCATGATCCAGCTCAACCTTTGGTAATGCTAGAACCTCAGGGCTCATCCTTGTTTTTGGGTTACCATGTTACCATGACAACAGAAGAAAAACGATCCTCTACAGACGGCTTAATGTCTGATCCACCTCACCTCCTGGATCATTCCGATGAACTCGGAGAAGGCCCAGTTCAGCTGGTTCAGGACACTGTTCAGGAATGAGGCCGCCATGTCTTTGTCCACAGTCAGCAGCTCCGCCATGTGTCTCTGCAGCAGCAATGATGGACACGGCTCTGGACCAATCAGACGACAGGAAGTCAGGTCAGGAGGACAAAACACAGTGAGAGGGACTACAGAGACCGGACTCAGGAGGTCTGTCAGGAACTACTACAGAGACCTTACTCAGGAGGTCTGTCAGGAACTACTACAGAGACCGGACTCAGGAGGTCTGTCAGGAACTACTACAGAGACCGGACTCAGGAGGTCTGTCAGGAACTACTACAGAGACCGGACTCAGGTCGTCTGTCAGGAACTACTACAGAGACCGGACTCAGGAGGTCTGTCAGGAACTACTACAGAGACCGGACTCAGGAGGTCTGTCAGGAACTACTACAGAGACCGGACTCAGGGGGTCTGTCAGGA
>NW_023665811.1:17190-19874 GCF_001649575.2 Kryptolebias marmoratus | reverse complement strand
GGTCTGTCAGGAACTACTACAGAGACCGGACTCAGGAGGTCTGTCAGGAACTACTACAGAGACCGGACTCAGGGGGTCTGTCAGGAACTACTACAGAGACCGGACTCAGGAGGTCTAACAGGATGTTTCTGACCAAATGAAACCAAACAAAGACCAGCTGGAAGACTTTGAGGAGAACGATGGAAGGAAACTGGAGCAGATTTAGAGCCAAAGGACAAGCAGGAGAGACAGGGTAGTAGGACAAAGGGACGCTTTAAGGGGACGACTGTTTGTCCTGTTTTTGCTGCGTCTCACAGGTGGTTAAAGGTCAGAGGTCAGAGGGTTTTGTTGGTGTAACTGTAGATGAACTGGTTGTGAACAGAAATGTTGGACCTGATGATGTTTCTGGATTTATTTTGACCTTTAAAAGCTGCAGGAGGAGCGAAACTAAAGAAGAAAGTTTCTTATTGACATATTTCTGCTGATCATTTCTTGGTTCAGAGACAACTGAAGGACAGCTCAATCGGCCATCTTTAAACGTGGTCAGAGTTTCTTCTTGTTAAATAATGTCAGTATAAATATTTTGGGTTCTCTGCAGTAATAAAGCCAGGAGACTTCCTGTCCGATCAGCTGACCTCAGGGTTTTATTGATCTCCCTTTACTGATCGTGTTGATATGTTGCTGCTTTTTAATCAACCTGAATCCTAAATCTCATCATGTTTACACCCTGCTGACAGAACGCCGATGCTGACAGCAGCTGAACAGAACAAACTGCACCAACAGCTGACCTCTGAGGGGACTGTAGGAGGAACAGAACCAGAACTTACTTTGGAAACTAGCAATGGACAGATCTCCTGAAAGGCATGCAGACGAGCAGCAGACAGATGGAGCTCAGGGCAGAAAGAAATTGTTCGACAGAAAAAACAAACAGACTTAAATCAAAAAGGACAAACAATCATTGAACGAAGGTTTGATGAATCTGTAAGTTCTGCTCTGAGGTTTTCAGCGTCTGACAGAACCAGAACACTGAGGTAGTGTTCTATGTTTAGATCTGTTCAGCTGCCAGAAATAAAACATTTCATCTGTAAAATCTGCAGGAAACGTCCACATCAAGCACAGAGGTGATTAAAAATAAACCTCATGGTCTCCAGGTATTTATGGAAAATTATCAACAAAATAAAAAAAACTACTTTACATCAGAAAGTGCTGAGTTGGTAAAAAACATAAAAAATTATTATTTTTTTTTAGTATTTTATTTCCATTCCTGTCAGACAGAAACATTTCCACAGTCTAGCAGGGTCCAGCTGGGTCCATCCGGGTCCAGCCGGGCTCAGCACAGTACAGCCGGGCCCAGCTGGGTCCATCCGGGTCCAGCACAGTCCAGCCCATGGAAAAGAACCACCTGAGCCTCCGGGGCTTTTTCCACCAAATAGGCTCCAGTTCTCAACAGATACCAGAGCTCACCCAGAACCAGTTCTTTCTGTTTCCACCGCCATAAGCCCTGGATCTGAGTTGGCTCTGTATCTAGTGGATCTGGTTCTAGCGGATCTGGTTTTAGTGGATCTGGTTCTCTTTCTCCAAGACAGACACCGATGACAGAATTTGTGCAAAGACCAAGTCAGAACCTGCATCTGCTGCAGAGGTTCTGATCCACAGGAAGGTACTCACTCTGCAGGCTGGGCAGGTTGGCGTCCTCAGGTTTGGTCTTCAGCAGGTGAGGAAGACGAGTGTACCTGTACCCAAAACCACAGCCCTGAGAGAGAGGAAGAAGATGTTAGAGAGGAAGAGGAGGAGGTCTGAACGTTCACTGTTTAGGGTTGGACTGAAGACCAGACTCTCAGGGACCAGAAGAACCAAACAGAGAAAAACTGAAAGGTCAAACAAGGAAAACAGAAATAAAATGTTGCAGTGTTTTATTTTGGATCAATGTGTGTGTGTGTGTGTGTGTGTGTGTGTGTGTGAGCTCACCCTCCACAGTCGGACCAGAATCCAGTTGGTCTGAGCCCAGGGTCTCTGCTCGTACGGAGCCAGAAGGTTCCTCATCATTGCCACTCGCCTGAAAGGAAACAGAGATCACTACAGGTGGACCTGGACCTGGATCGGGACAAGGACCTGGACCTGGACCTTTAAACAACAGCTGGACCTGGTTCTTCTCCTTCTGTTCTCTGAAACCCATATAAACCCTCTAACAGCTTCTGAAGCTAGATGGTTCTGAATCTGTTTCGTTTTATCTTTGGCAAAGGTGACGAATGTTTGAACAGTCAGATGATGCAATTACCCACACTGCACTGGGAGACGATAAAAAACGTTCAGAGTTTGAGAAACAAACCTTTAACGAGTTTTAAAGCAACATTTGTCAGCAGGAACCAGAACATTTTACTGTTCAGGTGGCTGGACTTTCTCTAAAAACTGATAAATACTTAAATACTGCTTTATTTCTGACATACAGCAGCTCCCTGGTCCAGCAGGTTCTGATCAGGGTTCTGGACTAACTGAGACAAAGACTCACTGCTCCTCTGGGATCCTCTCCACCGCCCTGAGGGATTGTGGGTAACAGACGTAGCTGGCCAGCGCCTGCATCAGAGAGTCTTTGATATCTGAAACAACAGATGAGAGACAAATCAGTAAAGGAGTCCTAAATCCTACAGAGAAACTTCAGCAGCTTGACCTTGCAGCTGGACCCTGCAGCTGGACCCTGCAGCTGG
>NW_023665811.1:13853-14832 GCF_001649575.2 Kryptolebias marmoratus | reverse complement strand
GGGTGATGGAGTAGGGGGTGGGGTGTTAAAAGCAGACTATTAGCACAGTCACACTGAGAGCTTCTGCAGGAAGAAACAGACAATAAGAGAATAAAAGATTTACAGACAGAGGCTCATTTTTCATGAAATCTGAAATCTTTTACCAGAAACCAGCATCCATTAGCAGTCTAAGGTCCAGGTCCAGGTCTCTGCTGTCCTGGAGTCCCCTTCAGTCAGTCCTGAAAACCTTGATCAGGAGATCAGACCTCTTCTAATTCTAAAAACTGGAGGAACTCTGACTGTCGGTTCCACTTTAATTCCTCATTCAGCTGGAAGGAGGTTTGGTTTAACGGTCTGGTTTTATTCTTTCTGATTGAACTGGAGGAGAAAATCCTGAGGGGTTCTGTGTGGAATCATCTGATTCATGTTTTCTGATAGATCTTGGGTTTTCTTACTGAAGCAAAATTCAGTGGAACACCATGTTCAGCTTTACAGGCGTGAAGAAAATGAGTTTCTGCAGGCAGGTTCAGTGAAACAAGTCCATTTGTTCTCTGAGAGCTCAGACGAAATGGAAAACATCTCTGCTCTTATTACAGAGCAGAGAGGGGCATTAATGAGCTGCTGGAGTGGATCTGCTTCAATCAGAACCTGCTTTGAGAGACAGTCTCCTGCCGTCCTCCAGCTTTTAGTTTTATGTGTTCAGAGAAGTGGAGCTTTAAATCCTGTCAGTGTTTGTCTGAATGTTTTAAAACCTCTTCATCAGACTCGGTGTCCTCAGCTGGTTTGGAGCTCCACAGCTCACAAACATCCTTCAAAGTTTCATCAGGTCACAGAAAGTTGGACTGATTGGTTTTTATCATCGCCTCACAGCGAGAAGGTTGAAGGACCGCCTCCCGCCTGGAGCCTCTCCGAGTGACGTTTCTCTGGCTTTCCTCCCACAGACCAAACATGTCCCCGTGATGGACTGGAGACCTGCCCAGGTGTCCCCGTGATGGACTGG
>NW_023665811.1:2895-11117 GCF_001649575.2 Kryptolebias marmoratus | reverse complement strand
CATGATGGACTCATGATGGACCCATGATGGACTCATGATGGACTCATGATGTGTTGAGAGTCATTTTGAGGGAATTCTCTGTGGGTTCACATTGTTCTTCCACTCCCTGATGTTTGAGAACTGCTCGGAGCTCAGAGCTCCTCCACGTCTCCAAACAGCAGCAGCAGAGAAGGAACCCAGAGTTTCTGGTTTTTACAGCTGACTATTTTCAGTTCTAGTTTTGTTTTTGTGTTGAAACCAGCTGCCTCTTCTGACAGCCGACATTAATGAGGCGGTTCTGATGGTTCCTTACAGGTTTGATTCAAATTCTTTTAGAACACGGTGATAACCGGATCATTGTTGTTCTGTCCTGAACTGAAGGTGAACGTTTCTTTTCTTCTTTTTATCTTAGACAGAATCCATCCATCTCCTGCACTTTGTTGTTTAAAACCCAAACGAACGGGTCCGGACCGATGTGGACTCAGCAGATCCAGGTTTCAGGTGAACCCGTTGGACCGCAGCAGCTGTTTGGGATCACATGTGGCCCGGCGCTGGCAGACAGCAGGGCTGTTTGACTTCCACTAATCCTCCAGATGATGCCACACAGGGTGGTCATGGAAACTGTCTGTGTTTCCATGGTAACAGAACAGGATGCTGCGGCGACCAGGCCATCCCCCCACCTGGCAACAGCTACGCTCCTGGACGGGTACCAGGCCCACAAAGACACACAACATGAGCAGAAGACTGCGGTCACATGACCCGCAGGTGTTCAGGGTCATTGTTCTGAATAAATCATTTATCGTCAGGCTGCAGAGGAGAGCTGTCCCACACGTCTGACAGACATCAGCTTCGGTTTACAGCAAACGTTTCACCTGAAACAGCCGTAAATAAACCAGCTGAGAGCTGAGGGCTGAGAGCTGAGGGCTGAGGGCTGAGGGCTGAGGGCTGAGGGCTGAGAGCTGAGGGCTGAGGGCTGAGGGCTGAGGGCTGAGGGCTGAGGGCTGAGGGCTGAGGGCGATCCGACTGCAGAGCCCTGATCTCTCTCAAAAAAACAACAACAGGATGTTAAACGGATCAAATAAAATCTGACTTCTTTCAAAGAAAGTGGGTTTTAAACCCTCAGTTTCTTCCTGTTTATATAAAAGTTGTGATGATGAGGATGAGGTGATCCGGGCTTCTGGTTCAGAACAATCATGATGTCTGTGTTTAAACCCAGGAAGAACCGATGAAACTTATAAACAAAGGAAAACATTTCAGAGACAACAGAAATTAAAGAAATTAGTTTCACATTCAGTTCTGACCCGGTTCTGTAGAGACACAGCTGGTGGTTTGGCTCCTCTTATTCTCTACAGAACTTTTCAACAATGTTCTGAAGAGTCAGATTGGTTCCTACATTACCCAGGATGCACCTGGCCATCGGGCCAATAACTGGCAAACTTACACGCATGCAGGGAGAAATGTTTCCGCTCCGAGGAGTTCCCAGCAGCTGAAGTAACCGGAGGAACCACAGAGGAACCCAAAGACCCGACGGCAGGACAGGAGGAGGCGGCTGAAGGTCCAGAGGGTTCTCCTGGTTCTCCTGGTTCTCCCAGTAGGTGCTGGATGGAGTGCAGCTGGAAGCAGGGGTCAGACAGGAGGACGGAGGCAGCGCGAGACGTCCTGCAGAGAGACGAGAAAGAAGAAGAGTTAGACTAACAGAACGAAGCCAAGCTGGAACCCATCATTTGTCCTGATGTTCTCATGCAGACTGGAGTCTGGATCAGAACCTGGTCCCTGCAGAAAGTTCTGGACTCTTTAGCTGGATTTATACTTCCCGAGAAGTGATGAAATCTGCTCTCTCTAAAGCAGTTGCAACATCAGAATGACTACATTTTGTCTTCCTAGGAGCTCCGAGAGCCTGTTCTCAACTTTATTCACGTCAGCGATCGTGTGATTGGACAGAGATGTGAGGTGGAGGTTGTTGTTGATGCGTGAGCTGCTCAGGAACCAGTATGGCCGCTCACGCTGGGAGCTAACATTAGCTTCTGGGATCCAATATTCACTATGACCACTAATCTGTCCTGAACAGCCGCCACCATGCTGAAGGAGCTGTTCTCCTCCTCCATCACCGAAACACGTCCCCCTCTCTGATTGTCAAAGTGTCGGAACAACACAAATCAAACTATTTAGCTGGTTATTAGCCTCCCTGCAGGCTGCAGGTGGTCGCTGTGTTTTTGACTGTCCCCTGTCTGTCTCTGTCCCTGACTGTCTCCGTCCCTGACTGTCTCCGTCCCTGTCTGTCTCCGTCCCTGTCTGTTTGGTATCATGGTGTGCACACTGAACACGGGGCACAGAAAGCTGATGAGAACTCATTAGATCCATCTGCAACAACTGCTTTTAGAAGATAAACAACACATCTTTCAGGTTCTTATGAAACACATTGATTCCATCAGTTCTGAAAGTGAAAATGTGACCAGATGAATCCAAACGGTGCTACATGAGCGTGTTTCAGGTGGTGACTCGTCTCTCAGCAGCCTGAGGTCACCTGAAAGAATGATGCTGACATTTCCTGTAAAAGCTGCTCTGACCTCAGCATTAAATGGCTCTGACAGCTCACACAGAGACTCGCTCAGGTTTCCACTCGCCTGATTCAGAGGAACAGATAAAGAACAAGGAAGGGATGAAGGGCAGGTCCAAACGAGTGTCGAGGAGCAGCGCTCAGCCTGGAAGTCAACATCTACGGCATCATGTTTCCTCTTTAATTAGAAAACCGACTAAAGGCCAAAGTGTTTAAACTGACCAGGTTAATTATACAACAAAACTACATTAAACAAACATTCAATCCCAGAGGCGGACGGGCCGACAAACAGTAAATATTGTTCCAGAGCTCATCCATCTGATCCTTCATCACCGAGGAACAAACCACGTGTCTGCAATCTGTAACATCTAACCCCGCCCCTTTAGCTTTAAATGATCTGTACCGTCTGACCCCGCCCCTTTACTTCTAGGCAATCTGTAACATCTAACCCCGCCCCTTTAGCTTTAAATGATCTGTACTGTCTGACCCCGCCCTTTTATCTTTAAATAATCTGTAACATCTAACCCCGCCCCTTTAGCTTTAAATGATCTGTACCGTCTGACCCCGCCCCTTTAGCTTTAAATGATCTGTTCCGTCTGACCCCGCCCCTTTAGTTTTAAATGATCTGTTCCGTCTGACCCCGCCCCTTTAGTTTTAAATGATCTGTACCGTCTGACCCCGCCCTTTTATCTTTAAATAATCTGTAACATCTAACCCCGCCCCTTTAGTTTTAAATAATCTGTAACGTCTGACCCCGCCCCATTAGCTTTAAATAATCTGTATCCCATGTCTCCTTTGTCCTCCTGCCTGAATCTGGAACAGAAGACCAGAACATGAGACGTGATGTTCTGAGAGGCGTCTCAGTTCATCCCATGCTTCTGCTGGAGCTATACACCAGGAGGCAGCTGTGCATCAAACAGCATGACATATTAAAGCCATGCTGTAAATTAAATATAATGTTAAACATTTAAAAACTAATTATGATTGTTTAATGGGAGCTTCCAGTTTACTGTGGAAACGACAGGTTAGGAGGTTAAAGTTTGAATTTGTTAGATACTGCAACATCTAGTGGCATAAATAACAAACTGCAACAAACTGAATTCTCCCCCCAAATCAAATATGAGTGAAAACAGCTCTCATAAAGAGGCAGGTTTTAGTTTGAGCTTCTGCAGAAACATATTGGTCTTTAAAAACACATTTATTCTGAAAGAAAATAAGACAATCTATATTTTGGTATAATAGTTCTGAATATTTTACTGCAACTAGAAGAGCCTGAACGGAACTTTTTCAAGATTTCATTCAAAGGATCTGAAACCATCCGGGTTCTGTTTGTCTGGAAGCCCACAGCCAATCAGATTCCCTGTGAAATCAGCCTCCCAAAGCTCCTTCTGTGGAGACATAAGCCGTCAGAGAGGGTGAAAACAAAGTGTGAGCAGAGGCAAACAGAAACAGACAGCGAAACGAGAAGGAGGAGGAGGAGGAGGAGGAGGGTGAAGCCAGAACAGAGGAGAGGAAGAGGCGCTGGAAAAGCACCAGAAGAGGCAGACGGAGCTCAGAAATGAGCAGCGACGGCAAACACTCCAACATCGGAGGTTCTGCTGCTCACGTCTGTTCCGGACCAGCAGAACTTTACTCTCTGCCTTAATGAGGAGACAAAGAGCAGCAGAGACGGCGCTCGCTGATCGATGCTTCATGTCGGAGCCTTTTAAAAACCCTCTCAGAGCGAAGCAGGAAGGCTGCTTCAACACACACATCCAGGAGGATTAAAGCAGCTGCAGAGCAGCAAGTAGGAGGATGCAGAGTCCTCTGGACCTCAGACCGGGCTCCGCCAACAGGACCTGACAAACCAAGAGAGCACCAGCAGAGACGGAGGACGACATGGACCAAGAGACCAGAGAGGACAGGACAGACTCTGATCTCCACATGAAACTTTAATCAAACAAGAAAGTAAAGTTGTTTAATTTGAGATCTTAGCATCAGCAGGACGTTATCTGTTTGGGAGAGCAGAATTTGTTCTGTTTTAGAGAGTGGAACAAAATCAACCTGAAAGGACTAGTCTGGACTGGTCTGAGAGGACGGCTCTGGACTGGTCTGAGAGGACGGCTCTGGACTGGTCTGGGAGGACGGCTCTTGACTGGTCTGGGAGGACGGCTCTGGACTGGTCTGGGAGGACGGCTCTGGACTGGTCTGGGAGGACGAACTCCAACCTCCCTCCTGTTTGAATCGTCCTCTACAAGCTGAACTGAACAGACGTTTGCTTCCAGTGTCTCTGAAAGGTGGATGCAGGTGATTCCGGGTCGGACCGGATAGGGACCTGCAGAGACTGGACAGGATGAGTTCTGTAGTCCAAACACAAACCCAGTCAGTCTGAGATAAAAATGCTTTGAGACTCAGAGTGAAGGAGTCTCACTGGAGGAGACAAACAGAAAAAAGATCAAGAACCCAGCTGAGGCTCAGTCTGTCCCTGATGTCTCCGTCTGTCCCTGAGGTCTCTGTTTATGTGCTTCACGTCAGGATGAGATGAGTCCCAGAACCCGGAGGATGTGATAGAAAAAATTCTGGTTCTGTTGAAGTAAGACAGACGAGTTCTGGCAGATCAGAGGTTCTTGCTGCTGGCATCATGCTGGTTGGTCTCGCCAGTTTCCTGGAGGGGGCGGAGCCAGCTGCAGCTCCAGCACCGTCACCATGGTCTGTTGTGGTCCTGATGTTCCATCTGCAGCTGGGCTCAGTATGGGCCAGCGCCTGTCCATCTGGGTGCTTGTGTACTTCAGACCTCCTCAGCTGCACAGATCTGGATCAGGTTCCCGTGATGCTGCCCGTCTCCACAGTCACTCTGGACCTGAACCACAACCATATTGTCCGGCTTGAGGAAGAAAGCTTTAAAGGGCTTCCTCGCCTGGAGATTTTACGTTTGGCATACAACCAGGTGACCACAATCCAGTCCGGAGCCTTCAGAAAGTCCTCGGGTTCTCTGCTCCGACACCTAGACCTGTCGTCCAATCAGCTGACTGTTCTGGAGCAGCATTACTTCCAGGACCTGCCCGGACTGCAGGAGCTGCTGCTGTTCAACAATCGGATTGTCCGTGTGGAGAACGGAGCTCTGAATGATCTGAGGAACCTCCACAAGGTCTACCTCAGTCACAACCTGCTCACTGATTTTCCCTTCGTCAGCATCCAGAAGCACAGCCACCCCCACCTGTCCATGCTGGACCTGTCCTCCAACCGGCTGCCAAAATTGCCCCTGGAGGAGATCTCAAACCTGCCCCAGTCTGTCCAGAAGGGACTCTACCTGCACAACAACTCCCTGGTGTGTGACTGCTCCATGTACTCAATGTTCAGGTTCTGGGAGCAGAAGGACTTTGCCTCCGTCAGGTTCTTCAGGAAGGAGCATGGCTGTCAGGTCTACAAGATGCAAAGAAGGATTCGGTTCTTCCTGTACAATCGTTTCTTCGAGAAATGTAACCTGTCGGGTCTGAAGGAGCAGGAGAGCAACGTGTCAGTGAGGGCGGGGGCCCCGCTGCTGCTGCACTGCATCACCTCTCTGTCCGGAACCACCACCACCTTCTTCTGGTTGGCACCAAACTCAGAATACGTGGTACCGCCCGGGAACAACGGCTCCTTAAAGATGTTCCCTAACGGCAGCCTAGAGATTGTGGCAGCACGTGAGGAGGACTCTGGAATCTACCTGTGCATGGCTCAGGACCAGGATCGGAACGAGACCCGGGAGGTCAATGTGAGTGTGCTGCAGCACGAGGGCGAAGCCCACGAGCACTTCAACACCGGATTCACCACCCTGCTGGGCTGCGTGGTCAGCCTGCTGCTGGTCCTCATGTACCTGTACCTGACGCCCTGCCGCTGCCCCGCTTGCCCTAAGCACCGCACCCCGACCACCGCCGCTCTGGGTCGAGGCATGGCGGCAGGACCGGGTAGTGCCCAGTCCTCCATCTTGACCCCTACCCCACCGACGACCACCGAGGGTCCGGGTCGAAAGGTCAGTACCAACAAGCATGTGGTGTTTCTGGAGCCAATCAGAGAGCAGCAGAATGGCAGACTGAGGGTGGGACCGGGGCTCCTGCTGGGGGCGGAGCCACAGCAGAGGGCCGGAGAAACGGACTCCTACGTGTCCGTCTTCTCTGACACGCCCATAATGTTGCCGTAGCAACACTGAGACACAGACTGGCACTGTCCTCAACCCCCTCACCCCTCCACACACTGCAGACCTGAGCACAACCCCACCCCCCACCTGCCTACCCCCAATCCAAGTGCAATTCTTCATCCAGATTCCTACTGAGCCCCAGAACCAGTGCACTGTGACAGGTCAGACTCTCAGAACCACGTGAGTCCAGACGGGGGGGGGAGCATGACCCGCTGCTAAAACCGACCCTTTAAGCACGGCTTGTACCTTTAAACATTTACTACCTATGCCTTTACTTTTCTCAGACAGAAAAATAAACATTTGTAGAACTTTTTAGGTTCTAGTTCTGTTTCCAGATTTTATTGATGGTTCTGCTTGAGTGTCTTGGATCAGATAAAACGTGTTTCTTTGTTTTAGAGTAGAAGAGCTTTTAGAAACTAAAAATAGAAAATGTTTTAGAGCCTGCCCCCCTCTTCTCCCCCCACAGGAAGTTTATTTCTGTCATCATCAATCAGAACAGGAATCAGAACCAGCAGAAGGTATATAAAGGATTCAGAACACGTCTGAAATGATTCTGTTTTTATTTTCACGTCTCAGACAGCTGAAAACATTTTTCAGTGATTTCTGCACCGACTGCAGCCCGTCCTGTCTCCAGTGTTAATAAACCGTCGTATGTGCACCACCCAAACACCGTCTGCTTATTGTGTGCATCTGTGTGTGTCTGTGAGTGTCTGTGAGTGTGTGTGTGTGGGGGGTCTGCATGTTCAGCCTGAGAACAGCTGAAAACCACTGAAAACTGTTCATGTCTGACCCTGAAACTCACCACTGCTCCTCATCCTCAGACTGAGAAGCTGTTTCTGTAAAAATGTTGCTGAATAAGTGAAATATTTTACAGAAACAGGAACAAAACTGGGTTTATTAGGGAGTCAGGAGGAAGATGATGATAAAAGGTGTTAAACTTAAAATGTCTCAGCAAGTTTGGTGCAAAACTACAGATTTCACATTATTACATTTCATTGTGACTACAATATCTACACAAATATGAAGCAAAACAACAGGAATTAATATTTCACATAGTGAGCTACAACTCTTTAAAATAAAAAGAAATTTAGCAACAAGTTGTCTGTTATGATTGTAAGTCTCTGGGCGGGTTATTATAATTACTTACAGAGCAGTGAGAACAAACTGTACAGAGCAGAAACTGAGAAAACTGTCACCCTCCGCAAACACTGATGAGGACGACAGTTTAACAGTTCCCCTCCAGCTGCCGACAGCTGCAGACGGGACCCGTCCAGCTGCAGACGGAACCTGTCCAGCTGCTAATGGGACCCATCCAGCTGCAGACGGAACCTGTCCAGCTGCTAATGGGACCCATCCAGCTGCAGACGGGACCTGTCCAGCTGCAGACGGGACCCGTCCAGCTGCAGATGGGACCTGTCCAGCTGCAGATGGGACCCGTCCAGCTGCAGACGGGACCTGTCCAGCTGCTAATGGGACCCGTCCAGCTGCAGACGGGACCTGTCCAGCTGCAGACGGGACCTGTCCAGCTGC